>NW_025048556.1:0-43915 GCF_018831695.1 Puntigrus tetrazona | reverse complement strand
GACTGCCCAGGAACACCAGGTGCCAAAAGTTTTGAGTTTTACTACTTATCTAAACTGCTTATTTAATCTCAATTGCCTTTAAAGTAGCTGTTCTTTAAACAGAGTTTGACTGTTTTTAACTACTTAACTAATGCCTTATCTTTAATGTAGCTCATTTTGAAGTATTTTTTTGTATTTCATTCATTACTTATCTAGTATAATGGCACTTAGTGTGCCTCACCTTAAAATAGGGGCTTTTGCAGCAGCTTTCGCTTACGGCCATACCACACTCTGTTCACGCCTGATCTCGCCTGATCTCAGAAGCTAAGCAGAGTTGGGCCTAGTTAGTACTTGGATGGGAGACTGCCTAGGAATACCAGGTGCTGTAAGTTTTGAGTTTTTTCACTACTTATCTAATACACTGGCCCTTAGTGTGGCCAAAGTTTGACCAGCTCTTTGCTTTCCTTACTGCTTATTTAATTCAATTGCCTTTAAAGTAGCTGTTCTTTAAACAGAGTTTGACTGTTTTTAACTACTTAACTAATGCTCTTATCTTTAATGTAGCTCATTTTGAAGCATTTTTTGTATTTCATTCATTACTTATCTAGTATAATGGCACTTAGTGTGCCTCACCTTAAAATAGGGGCTTTTTGCAGCAGCTTTCGCTTACGGCCATACCACCCTGTTCACGCCTGATCTCGCCTGATCTCAGAAGCTAAGCAGAGTTGGGCCTAGTTAGTACTTGGATGGGAGACTGCCTAGGAATACCAGGTGCTGTAAGTTTTTGAGTTTTTCACTACTTATCTAATACACTGGCCCTTAGTGTGGCCAAAGTTTGACCAGCTCTTTGCTTTCCTTTACTGCTTATTTAATTCAATTGCCTTTAAAGTAGCTGTTCTTTAAACAGAGTTTGACTGTTTTTAACTACTTAACTAATGCCTTATCTTTAATGTAGCTCATTTTGAAGTATTTTTTTGTATTTCATTCATTACTTATCTAGTATAATGGCACTTAGTGTGCCTCACCTTAAAATAGGGGCTTTTTGCAGCAGCTTTCGCTTCGGCCATACCACCCTGTTCACGCCTGATCTCGCCTGATCTCAGAAGCTAAGCAGAGTTGGGCCTAGTTAGTACTTGGATGGGAGACTGCCTAGGAATACCAGGTGCTGTAAGTTTTGAGTTTTTTCACTACTTATCTAATACACTGGCCCTTAGTGTGGCCAAAGTTTGACCAGCTCTTTGCTTTCCCTTACTGCTTATTTAATTCAATTGCCTTTAAAGTAGCTGTTCTTAAACAGAGTTTGACTGTTTTTAACTACTTAACTAATGCTCTTATCTTTAATGTAGCTCATTTTGAAGTATTTTTTTGTATTTCATTCATTACTTATCTAGTATAATGGCACTTAGTGTGCCTCACCTTAAAATAGGGGCTTTTGCAGCAGCTTTCGCTTACGGCCATACCACCCTGTTCACGCCTGATCTCGCCTGATCTCAGAAGCTAAGCAGAGTTGGGCCTAGTTAGTACTTGGATGGGAGACTGCCTAGGAATACCAGGTGCTGTAAGTTTTGAGTTTTTTCACTACTTATCTAATACACTGGCCCTTAGTGTGGCCAAAGTTTGACCAGCTCTTTGCTTTCCTTACTGCTTATTTAATTCAATTGCCTTTAAAGTAGCTGTTCTTTAAACAGAGTTTGACTGTTTTTAACTACTTAACTAATGCTCTTATCTTTAATGTAGCTCATTTTGAAGTATTTTTTTGTATTTCATTCATTACTTATCTAGTATAATGGCACTTAGTGTGCCTCACCTTAAAATAGGGGCTTTTGCAGCAGCTTTCTGCCACGCCATACCACCCTGTTCACGCCTGATCTCGCCTGATCTCAGAAGCTACAGAGTTGGGCCTAGTTAGTACTTGGATGGGAGACTGCCTAGGAATACCAGGTGCTGTAAGTTTTTGAGTTTTTTCACTACTTATCTAATACACTGGCCCTTAGTGTGGCCAAAGTTTGACCAGCTCTTTGCTTTCCTTACTGCTTATTTAATTCAATTGCCTTTAAAGTAGCTGTTCTTTAAACAGAGTTTGACTGTTTTTAACTACTTAACTAATGCTCTTATCTTTAATGTAGCTCATTTTGAAGTATTTTTTGTATTTCATTCATTACTTATCTAGTATAATGGCACTTAGTGTGCCTCACCTTAAAATAGGGGCTTTTTGCAGCAGCTTTCGCCACGGCCATACCACCCTGTTCACGCCTGATCTCGCCTGATCTCAGAAGCTACAGAGTTGGGCCTAGTTAGTACTTGGATGGGAGACTGCCTAGGAATACCAGGTGCTGTAAGTTTTTGAGTTTTTTCACTACTTATCTAATACACTGGCCCTTTAGTGTGGCCAAAGTTTGACCAGCTCTTTGCTTTCCTTACTGCTTATTTAATTCAATTGCCTTTAAAGTAGCTGTTCTTTAAACAGAGTTTGACTGTTTTTAACTACTTAACTAATGCTCTTATCTTTAATGTAGCTCATTTTGAAGTATTTTTTTGTATTTCATTCATTACTTATCTAGTATAATGGCACTTAGTGTGCCTCACCTTAAAATAGGGGCTTTTGCAGCAGCTTTCAGCTTACGGCCATACCACCCTGTTCACGCCTGATCTCGCCTGATCTCAGAAGCTACAGAGTTGGGCCTAGTTAGTACTTGGATGGGAGACTGCCTAGGAATACCAGGTGCTGTAAGTTTTGAGTTTTTTCACTACTTATCTAATACACTGGCCCTTAGTGTGGCCAAAGTTTGACCAGCTCTTTGCTTTCCTTACTGCTTATTTAATTCAATTGCCTTTAAAGTAGCTGTTCTTTAAACAGAGTTTGACTGTTTTTAACTACTTAACTAATGCTCTTATCTTTAATGTAGCTCATTTTGAAGTATTTTTTGTGTATTTCATTCATTACTTATCTAGTATAATGGCACTTAGTGTGCCTCACCTTAAAATAGGGGCTTTTGCAGCAGCTTTCTTTACGCCATCCCACCCTGTTCACGCCTGATCTCGCCTGATCTCAGAAGCTAAGCAGAGTTGGGCCTAGTTAGTACTTGGATGGGAGACTGCCTAGGAATACCAGGTGCTGTAAGTTTTGAGTTTTTTCACTACTTATCTAATACACTGGCCCTTAGTGTGGCCAAAGTTTGACCAGCTCTTTGCTTTCCTTACTGCTTATTTAATTCAATTGCCTTTAAAGTAGCTGTTCTTTAAACAGAGTTTGACTGTTTTTAACTACTTAACTAATGCTCTTATCTTTAATGTAGCTCATTTTGAAGTATTTTTTTGTATTTCATTCATTACTTATCTAGTATAATGGCACTTAGTGTGCCTCACCTTAAAATAGGGGCTTTTTGCAGCAGCTTTCGCTTACGGCCATCCCACCCTGTTCACGCCTGATCTCGCCTGATCTCAGAAGCTACAGAGTTGGGCCTAGTTAGTACTTGGATGGGAGACTGCCTAGGAATACCAGGTGCTGTAAGTTTTTGAGTTTTTTCACTACTTATCTAATACACTGGCCCTTAGTGTGGCCAAAGTTTGACCAGCTCTTTGCTTTCCTTACTGCTTATTTAATTCAATTGCCTTTAAAGTAGCTGTTCTTTAAACAGAGTTTGACTGTTTTTAACTACTTAACTAATGCTCTTATCTTTAATGTAGCTCATTTTGAAGTATTTTTTGTATTTCATTCATTACTTATCTAGTATAATGGCACTTAGTGTGCCTCACCTTAAAATAGGGGCTTTTGCAGCAGCTTTCGCTTACGGCCATACCACCCTGTTCACGCCTGATCTCGCCTGATCTCAGAAGCTAAGCAGAGTTGGGCCTAGTTAGTACTTGGATGGGAGACTGCCTAGGAATACCAGGTGCTGTAAGTTTTGAGTTTTTTCACTACTTATCTAATACACTGGCCCTTAGTGTGGCCAAAGTTTGACCAGCTCTTTGCTTTCCTTACTGCTTATTTAATTCAATTGCCTTTAAAGTAGCTGTTCTTTAAACAGAGTTTGACTGTTTTTAACTACTTAACTAATGCTCTATCTTTAATGTAGCTCATTTTGAAGTATTTTTTTGTATTTCATTCATTACTTATCTAGTATAATGGCACTTAGTGTGCCTCACCTTAAAATAGGGGCTTTTTGCAGCAGCTTTCGCCACGGCCATACCACCCTGTTCACGCCTGATCTCGCCTGATCTCAGAAGCTAAGCAGAGTTGGGCCTAGTTAGTACTTGGATGGGAGACTGCCTAGGAATACCAGGTGCTGTAAGTTTTTGAGTTTTTTCACTACTTATCTAATACACTGGTCCTTTAGTGTGGCCAAAGTTTGACCAGCTCTTTGCTTTCCTTACTGCTTATTTAATTCAATTGCCTTTAAAGTAGCTGTTCTTTAAACAGAGTTTGACTGTTTTTAACTACTTAACTAATGCCTTATCTTTAATGTAGCTCATTTTGAAGTATTTTTTTGTATTTCATTCATTACTTATCTAGTATAATGGCACTTAGTGTGCCTCACCTTAAAATAGGGGCTTTTTGCAGCAGCTTTCGCTTACGGCCATACCACCCTGTTCACGCCTGATCTCGCCTGATCTCAGAAGCTAAGCAGAGTTGGGCCTAGTTAGTACTTGGATGGGAGACTGCCTAGGAATACCAGGTGCTGTAAGTTTTTGAGTTTTTCACTACTTATCTAATACACTGGCCCTTAGTGTGGCCAAAGTTTGACCAGCTTTTGCTTTCCTTACTGCTTATTTAATTCAATTGCCTTTAAAGTAGCTGTTCTTTAAACAGAGTTTGACTGTTTTTAACTACTTAACTAATGCTCTTATCTTTAATGTAGCTCATTTTGAAGTATTTTTTGTATTTCATTCATTACTTATCTAGTATAATGGCACTTAGTGTGCCTCACCTTAAAATAGGGGCTTTTTGCAGCAGCTTTCACACGGCCATCCCACCCTGTTCACGCCTGATCTCGCCTGATCTCAGAAGCTAAGCAGAGTTGGGCCTAGTTAGTACTTGGATGGGAGACTGCCTAGGAATACCAGGTGCTGTAAGTTTTTGAGTTTTTTCACTACTTATCTAATACACTGGCCCTTAGTGTGGCCAAAGTTTGACCAGCTCTTTGCTTTCCTTACTGCTTATTTAATTCAATTGCCTTTAAAGTAGCTGTTCTTTAAACAGAGTTTGACTGTTTTTAACTACTTAACTAATGCTCTTATCTTTAATGTAGCTCATTTTGAAGTATTTTTTGTATTTCATTCATTACTTATCTAGTATAATGGCACTTAGTGTGCCTCACCTTAAAATAGGGGCTTTTTGCAGCAGCTTTCCACGGCCATACCACCCTGTTCACGCCTGATCTCGCCTGATCTCAGAAGCTAAGCAGAGTTGGGCCTAGTTAGTACTTGGATGGGAGACTGCCTAGGAATACCAGGTGCTGTAAGTTTTGAGTTTTTTCACTACTTATCTAATACACTGGCCTCTTAGTGTGGCCAAAGTTTGACCAGCTCTTTGCTTTCCTTTACTGCTTATTTAATTCAATTGCCTTTAAAGTAGCTGTTCTTTAAACAGAGTTTGACTGTTTTTAACTACTTAACTAATGCTCTTATCTTTAATGTAGCTCATTTTGAAGTATTTTTTTGTATTTCATTCATTACTTATCTAGTATAATGGCACTTAGTGTGCCTCACCTTAAAATAGGGGCTTTTTGCAGCAGCTTTCGCACGGCCATCCCACCCTGTTCACGCCTGATCTCGCCTGATCTCAGAAGCTACAGAGTTGGGCCTAGTTAGTACTTGGATGGGAGACTGCCTAGGAATACCAGGTGCTGTAAGTTTTTGAGTTTTTTCACTACTTATCTAATACACTGGCCCTTAGTGTGGCCAAAGTTTGACCAGCTCTTTGCTTTCCTTACTGCTTATTTAATTCAATTGCCTTTAAAGTAGCTGTTCTTTAAACAGAGTTTGACTGTTTTTAACTACTTAACTAATGCTCTTATCTTTAATGTAGCTCATTTTGAAGTATTTTTTGTATTTCATTCATTACTTATCTAGTATAATGGCACTTAGTGTGCCTCACCTTAAAATAGGGGCTTTTGCAGCAGCTTTCGCTTACGGCCATACCACTCCTGTTCACGCCTGATCTCGCCTGATCTCAGAAGCTAAGCAGAGTTGGGCCTAGTTAGTACTTGGATGGGAGACTGCCTAGGAATACCAGGTGCTGTAAGTTTTGAGTTTTTTCACTACTTATCTAATACACTGGCCCTTAGTGTGGCCAAAGTTTGACCAGCTCTTTGCTTTCCTTACTGCTTATTTAATTCAATTGCCTTTAAAGTAGCTGTTCTTAAACAGAGTTTGACTGTTTTTAACTACTTAACTAATGCTCTTATCTTTAATGTAGCTCATTTTGAAGTATTTTTTGTATTTCATTCATTACTTATCTAGTATAATGGCACTTAGTGTGCCTCACCTTAAAATAGGGGCTTTTGCAGCAGCTTTCGCACGGCCATCCCACCCTGTTCACGCCTGATCTCGCCTGATCTCAGAAGCTACAGAGTTGGGCCTAGTTAGTACTTGGATGGGAGACTGCCTAGGAATACCAGGTGCTGTAAGTTTTGAGTTTTTTCACTACTTATCTAATACACTGGCCCTTAGTGTGGCCAAAGTTTGACCAGCTCTTTGCTTTCCTCTTACTGCTTATTTAATTCAATTGCCTTTAAAGTAGCTGTTCTTTAAACAGAGTTTGACTGTTTTTAACTACTTAACTAATGCTCTTATCTTTAATGTAGCTCATTTTGAAGTATTTTTTTGTATTTCATTCATTACTTATCTAGTATAATGGCACTTAGTGTGCCTCACCTTAAAATAGGGGCTTTTTGCAGCAGCTGCTCGCTTACGGCCATCCCACCCTGTTCACGCCTGATCTCGTCTGATCTCAGAAGCTAAGCAGAGTTGGGCCTAGTTAGTACTTGGATGGGAGACTGCCTAGAAATACCAGGTGCTGTAAGTTTTTGAGTTTTTTCACTACTTATCTAATACACTGGCCCTTAGTGTGGCCAAAGTTTGACCAGCTCTTTGCTTTCCTTACTGCTTATTTAATTCAATTGCCTTTAAAGTAGCTGTTCTTAAAACAGAGTTTGACTGTTTTTAACTACTTAACTAATGCTCTTATCTTTAATGTAGCTCATTTTGAAGTATTTTTTTGTATTTCATTCATTACTTATCTAGTATAATGGCACTTAGTGTGCCTCACCTTAAAATAGGGGGCTTTTTGCAGCAGCTTTCGCACGGCCATCCCACCCTGTTCACGCCTGATCTCGCCTGATCTCAGAAGCTACAGAGTTGGGCCTAGTTAGTACTTGGATGGGAGACTGCCTAGGAATACCAGGTGCTGTAAGTTTTTGAGTTTTTTCACTACTTATCTAATACACTGGCCCTTAGTGTGGCCAAAGTTTGACCAGCTCTTTGCTTTCCCTTACTGCTTATTTAATTCAATTGCCTTTAAAGTAGCTGTTCTTTAAACAGAGTTTGACTGTTTTTAACTACTTAACTAATGCTCTTATCTTTAATGTAGCTCATTTTGAAGTATTTTTTTGTATTTCATTCATTACTTATCTAGTATAATGGCACTTAGTGTGCCTCACCTTAAAATAGGGGCTTTTTGCAGCAGCTTCACACGGCCATACCACCCTGTTCACGCCTGATCTCGCCTGATCTCAGAAGCTAAGCAGAGTTGGGCCTAGTTAGTACTTGGATGGGAGACTGCCTAGGAATACCAGGTGCTGTAAGTTTTGAGTTTTTTCACTACTTATCTAATACACTGGCCCTTAGTGTGGCCAAAGTTTGACCAGCTCTTTGCTTTCCTTACTGCTTATTTAATTCAATTGCCTTTAAAGTAGCTGTTCTTTAAACAGAGTTTGACTGTTTTTAACTACTTAACTAATGCTCTTATCTTTAATGTAGCTCATTTTGAAGTATTTTTTTGTATTTCATTCATTACTTATCTAGTATAATGGCACTTAGTGTGCCTCACCTTAAAATAGGGGCTTTTTGCAGCAGCTTTTGCTTACGGCCATACCACCCTGTTCACGCCTGATCTCGCCTGATCTCAGAAGCTACAGAGTTGGGCCTAGTTAGTACTTGGATGGGAGACTGCCTAGGAATACCAGGTGCTGTAAGTTTTGAGTTTTTTCACTACTTATCTAATACACTGGCCCTTAGTGTGGCCAAAGTTTGACCAGCTCTTTGCTTTCCCCTTACTGCTTATTTAATTCAATTGCCTTTAAAGTAGCTGTTCTTTAAACAGAGTTTGACTGTTTTTAACTACTTAACTAATGCTCTTATCTTTAATGTAGCTCATTTTGAAGTATTTTTTGTATTTCATTCATTACTTATCTAGTATAATGGCACTTAGTGTGCCTCACCTTAAAATAGGGGCTTTTTGCAGCAGCTTTCGCTTACGGCCATCCCACCCTGTTCACGCCTGATCTCGCCTGATCTCAGAAGCTACAGAGTTGGGCCTAGTTAGTACTTGGATGGGAGACTGCCTAGGAATACCAGGTGCTGTAAGTTTTGAGTTTTTTCACTACTTATCTAATACACTGGCCCTTAGTGTGGCCAAAGTTTGACCAGCTCTTTGCTTTCCTTACTGCTTATTTAATTCAATTGCCTTTAAAGTAGCTGTTCTTTAAACAGAGTTTGACTGTTTTTAACTACTTAACTAATGCTCTTATCTTTAATGTAGCTCATTTTGAAGTATTTTTTTGTATTTCATTCATTACTTATCTAGTATAATGGCACTTAGTGTGCCTCACCTTAAAATAGGGGCTTTTTGCAGCAGCTTTCGCTTACGGCCATACCACCCTGTTCACGCCTGATCTCGCCTGATCTCAGAAGCTACAGAGTTGGGCCTAGTTAGTACTTGGATGGGAGACTGCCTAGGAATACCAGGTGCTGTAAGTTTTTGAGTTTTTCACTACTTATCTAATACACTGGCCCTTAGTGTGGCCAAAGTTTGACCAGCTCTTTGCTTTCCTTACTGCTTATTTAATTCAATTGCCTTTAAAGTAGCTGTTCTTTAAACAGAGTTTGACTGTTTTTAACTACTTAACTAATGCTCTTATCTTTAATGTAGCTCATTTTGAAGTATTTTTTGTATTTCATTCATTACTTATCTAGTATAATGGCACTTAGTGTGCCTCACCTTAAAATAGGGGCTTTTGCAGCAGCTTTCGCTTACGGCCACGGCCATACCACCCTGTTCACGCCTGATCTCGCCTGATCTCAGAAGCTAAGCAGAGTTGGGCCTAGTTAGTACTTGGATGGGAGACTGCCTAGGAATACCAGGTGCTGTAAGTTTTGAGTTTTTTCACTACTTATCTAATACACTGGCCCTTAGTGTGGCCAAAGTTTGACCAGCTCTTTGCTTTCCCTTACTGCTTATTTAATTCAATTGCCTTTAAAGTAGCTGTTCTTTAAACAGAGTTTGACTGTTTTTAACTACTTAACTAATGCTCTTATCTTTAATGTAGCTCATTTTGAAGTATTTTTTGTATTTCATTCATTACTTATCTAGTATAATGGCACTTAGTGTGCCTCACCTTAAAATAGGGGCTTTTTGCAGCAGCTTTCACACGGCCATACCACCCTGTTCACGCCTGATCTCGCCTGATCTCAGAAGCTAAGCAGAGTTGGGCCTAGTTAGTACTTGGATGGGAGACTGCCTAGGAATACCAGGTGCTGTAAGTTTTTTGAGTTTTTTCACTACTTATCTAATACACTGGCCCTTAGTGTGGCCAAAGTTTGACCAGCTCTTTGCTTTCCTTACTGCTTATTTAATTCAATTGCCTTTAAAGTAGCTGTTCTTTAAACAGAGTTTGACTGTTTTTAACTACTTAACTAATGCTCTTATCTTTAATGTAGCTCATTTTGAAGTATTTTTTGTATTTCATTCATTACTTATCTAGTATAATGGCACTTAGTGTGCCTCACCTTAAAATAGGGGCTTTTTGCAGCAGCTTTCGCACGGCCATACCACACCCTGTTCACGCCTGATCTCGCCTGATCTCAGAAGCTAAGCAGAGTTGGGCCTAGTTAGTACTTGGATGGGAGACTGCCTAGGAATACCAGGTGCTGTAAGTTTTTGAGTTTTTTCACTACTTATCTAATACACTGGCCCTTAGTGTGGCCAAAGTTTGACCAGCTCTTTGCTTTCCTTACTGCTTATTTAATTCAATTGCCTTTAAAGTAGCTGTTCTTTAAACAGAGTTTGACTGTTTTTAACTACTTAACTAATGCTCTTATCTTTAATGTAGCTCATTTTGAAGTATTTTTTTGTATTTCATTCATTACTTATCTAGTATAATGGCACTTAGTGTGCCTCACCTTAAAATAGGGGCTTTTGCAGCAGCTTTCGCACGGCCATACCCACCCTGTTCACGCCTGATCTCGCCTGATCTCAGAAGCTAAGCAGAGTTGGGCCTAGTTAGTACTTGGATGGGAGACTGCCTAGGAATACCAGGTGCTGTAAGTTTTGAGTTTTTTCACTACTTATCTAATACACTGGCCCTTAGTGTGGCCAAAGTTTGACCAGCTCTTTGCTTTCCCTTACTGCTTATTTAATTCAATTGCCTTTAAAGTAGCTGTTCTTTAAACAGAGTTTGACTGTTTTTAACTACTTAACTAATGCTCTTATCTTTAATGTAGCTCATTTTGAAGTATTTTTTGTATTTCATTCATTACTTATCTAGTATAATGGCACTTAGTGTGCCTCACCTTAAAATAGGGGCTTTTTGCAGCAGCTTTCGCTTACGGCCATACCACCCTGTTCACGCCTGATCTCGCCTGATCTCAGAAGCTAAGCAGAGTTGGGCCTAGTTAGTACTTTGGATGGGAGACTGCCTAGGAATACCAGGTGCTGTAAGTTTTTGAGTTTTTTCACTACTTATCTAATACACTGGCCCTTAGTGTGGCCAAAGTTTGACCAGCTCTTTGCTTTCCCTTACTGCTTATTTAATTCAATTGCCTTTAAAGTAGCTGTTCTTTAAACAGAGTTTGACTGTTTTTAACTACTTAACTAATGCTCTTATCTTTAATGTAGCTCATTTTGAAGTATTTTTTTGTATTTCATTCATTACTTATCTAGTATAATGGCACTTAGTGTGCCTCACCTTAAAATAGGGGCTTTTGCAGCAGCTTTCGCTTACGGCCATACCACCCTGTTCACGCCTGATCTCGCCTGATCTCAGAAGCCTAAGCAGAGTTGGGCCTAGTTAGTACTTGGATGGGAGACTGCCTAGGAATACCAGGTGCTGTAAGTTTTTGAGTTTTTTCACTACTTATCTAATACACTGGCCCTTAGTGTGGCCAAAGTTTGACCAGCTCTTTGCTTTCCCTTACTGCTTATTTAATTCAATTGCCTTTAAAGTAGCTGTTCTTTAAACAGAGTTTGACTGTTTTTAACTACTTAACTAATGCTCTTATCTTTAATGTAGCTCATTTTGAAGTATTTTTTGTATTTCATTCATTACTTATCTAGTATAATGGCACTTAGTGTGCCTCACCTTAAAATAGGGGCTTTTTGCAGCAGCTTTCGCACGGCCATACCACCCTGTTCACGCCTGATCTCGCCTGATCTCAGAAGCTAAGCAGAGTTGGGCCTAGTTAGTACTTGGATGGGAGACTGCCTAGGAATACCAGGTGCTGTAAGTTTTGAGTTTTTTCACTACTTATCTAATACACTGGCCCTTAGTGTGGCCAAAGTTTGACCAGCTCTTTGCTTTCCTTACTGCTTATTTAATTCAATTGCCTTTAAAGTAGCTGTTCTTTAAACAGAGTTTGACTGTTTTTAACTACTTAACTAATGCTCTTATCTTTAATGTAGCTCATTTTGAAGTATTTTTTTGTATTTCATTCATTACTTATCTAGTATAATGGCACTTAGTGTGCCTCACCTTAAAATAGGGGCTTTTGCAGCAGCTTTCGCTTACGGCCATACCACCCTGTTCACGCCTGATCTCGCCTGATCTCAGAAGCTACAGAGTTGGGCCTAGTTAGTACTTGGATGGGAGACTGCCTAGGAATACCAGGTGCTGTAAGTTTTGAGTTTTTTCACTACTTATCTAATACACTGGCCCTTAGTGTGGCCAAAGTTTGACCAGCTCTTTGCTTTCCTTACTGCTTATTTAATTCAATTGCCTTTAAAGTAGCTGTTCTTTAAACAGAGTTTGACTGTTTTTAACTACTTAACTAATGCCTTATCTTTAATGTAGCTCATTTTGAAGTATTTTTTGTATTTCATTCATTACTTATCTAGTATAATGGCACTTAGTGTGCCTCACCTTAAAATAGGGGCTTTTTGCAGCAGCTTTCGCACGGCCATCCCACCCTGTTCACGCCTGATCTCGCCTGATCTCAGAAGCTAAGCAGAGTTGGGCCTAGTTAGTACTTGGATGGGAGACTGCCTAGGAATACCAGGTGCTGTAAGTTTTTGAGTTTTTTCACTACTTATCTAATACACTGGCCCTTAGTGTGGCCAAAGTTTGACCAGCTCTTTGCTTTCCCTTACTGCTTATTTAATTCAATTGCCTTTAAAGTAGCTGTTCTTTAAACAGAGTTTGACTGTTTTTAACTACTTAACTAATGCTCTTATCTTTAATGTAGCTCATTTTGAAGTATTTTTTGTATTTCATTCATTACTTATCTAGTATAATGGCACTTAGTGTGCCTCACCTTAAAATAGGGGCTTTTTGCAGCAGCTTTCACTTACGGCCATACCACCCTGTTCACGCCTGATCTCGTCTGATCTCAGAAGCTACAGAGTTGGGCCTAGTTAGTACTTGGATGGGAGACTGCCTAGGAATACCAGGTGCTGTAAGTTTTTGAGTTTTTTCACTACTTATCTAATACACTGGCCCTTAGTGTGGCCAAAGTTTGACCAGCTCTTTGCTTTCCCTTACTGCTTATTTAATTCAATTGCCTTTAAAGTAGCTGTTCTTTAAACAGAGTTTGACTGTTTTTAACTACTTAACTAATGCTCTTATCTTTAATGTAGCTCATTTTGAAGTATTTTTTGTATTTCATTCATTACTTATCTAGTATAATGGCACTTAGTGTGCCTCACCTTAAAATAGGGGCTTTTTGCAGCAGCTTTCGCACGGCCATACCACCCTGTTCACGCCTGATCTCGCCTGATCTCAGAAGCTAAGCAGAGTTGGGCCTAGTTAGTACTTGGATGGGAGACTGCCTAGGAATACCAGGTGCTGTAAGTTTTTGAGTTTTTTCACTACTTATCTAATACACTGGCCCTTAGTGTGGCCAAAGTTTGACCAGCTCTTTGCTTTCCTCTTACTGCTTATTTAATTCAATTGCCTTTAAAGTAGCTGTTCTTTAAACAGAGTTTGACTGTTTTTAACTACTTAACTAATGCTCTTATCTTTAATGTAGCTCATTTTGAAGTATTTTTTTGTATTTCATTCATTACTTATCTAGTATAATGGCACTTAGTGTGCCTCACCTTAAAATAGGGGCTTTTTGCAGCAGCTTTCACTTACGGCCATACCACCCTGTTCACGCCTGATCTCGCCTGATCTCAGAAGCTAAGCAGAGTTGGGCCTAGTTAGTACTTGGATGGGAGACTGCCTAGGAATACCAGGTGCTGTAAGTTTTGAGTTTTTTCACTACTTATCTAATACACTGGCCCTTAGTGTGGCCAAAGTTTGACCAGCTCTTTGCTTTCCCTTACTGCTTATTTAATTCAATTGCCTTTAAAGTAGCTGTTCTTTAAACAGAGTTTGACTGTTTTTAACTACTTAACTAATGCTCTTATCTTTAATGTAGCTCATTTTGAAGTATTTTTTTGTATTTCATTCATTACTTATCTAGTATAATGGCACTTAGTGTGCCTCACCTTAAAATAGGGGCTTTTGCAGCAGCTTTCGCACGGCCATACCACCCTGTTCACGCCTGATCTCGCCTGATCTCAGAAGCTAAGCAGAGTTGGGCCTAGTTAGTACTTGGATGGGAGACTGCCTAGGAATACCAGGTGCTGTAAGTTTTGAGTTTTTTCACTACTTATCTAATACACTGGCCCTTAGTGTGGCCAAAGTTTGACCAGCTCTTTTGCTTTCCCTTACTGCTTATTTAATTCAATTGCCTTTAAAGTAGCTGTTCTTTAAACAGAGTTTGACTGTTTTTAACTACTTAACTAATGCTCTTATCTTTAATGTAGCTCATTTTGAAGTATTTTTTTGTATTTCATTCATTACTTATCTAGTATAATGGCACTTTAGTGTGCCTCACCTTAAAATAGGGGCTTTTGCAGCAGCTTTCGCTTACGGCCATACCACCCTGTTCACGCCTGATCTCGCCTGATCTCAGAAGCTAAGCAGAGTTGGGCCTAGTTAGTACTTGGATGGGAGACTGCCTAGGAATACCAGGTGCTGTAAGTTTTTGAGTTTTTTCACTACTTATCTAATACACTGGCCCTTAGTGTGGCCAAAGTTTGACCAGCTCTTTGCTTTCCTTACTGCTTATTTAATTCAATTGCCTTTAAAGTAGCTGTTCTTTAAACAGAGTTTGACTGTTTTTAACTACTTAACTAATGCTCTTATCTTTAATGTAGCTCATTTTGAAGTATTTTTTTGTATTTCATTCATTACTTATCTAGTATAATGGCACTTAGTGTGCCTCACCTTAAAATAGGGGCTTTTTGCAGCAGCTTTAGCTTACGGCCATCCCACCCTGTTTCACGCCTGATCTCGCCTGATCTCAGAAGCTACAGAGTTGGGCCTAGTTAGTACTTGGATGGGAGACTGCCTAGGAATACCAGGTGCTGTAAGTTTTGAGTTTTTTCACTACTTATCTAATACACTGGCCCTTAGTGTGGCCAAAGTTTGACCAGCTCTTTGCTTTCCTTACTGCTTATTTAATTCAATTGCCTTTAAAGTAGCTGTTCTTTAAACAGAGTTTGACTGTTTTTAACTACTTAACTAATGCTCTTATCTTTAATGTAGCTCATTTTGAAGTATTTTTTGTATTTCATTCATTACTTATCTAGTATAATGGCACTTAGTGTGCCTCACCTTAAAATAGGGGCTTTTTGCAGCAGCTTTCGCTTACGGCCATACCACACCCTGTTCACGCCTGATCTCGCCTGATCTCAGAAGCTACAGAGTTGGGCCTAGTTAGTACTTGGATGGGAGACTGCCTAGGAATACCAGGTGCTGTAAGTTTTTGAGTTTTTTCACTACTTATCTAATACACTGGCCCTTAGTGTGGCCAAAGTTTGACCAGCTCTTTGCTTTCCCTTACTGCTTATTTAATTCAATTGCCTTTAAAGTAGCTGTTCTTTAAACAGAGTTTGACTGTTTTTAACTACTTAACTAATGCTCTTATCTTTAATGTAGCTCATTTTGAAGTATTTTTTTGTATTTCATTCATTACTTATCTAGTATAATGGCACTTAGTGTGCCTCACCTTAAAATAGGGGGCTTTTTGCAGCAGCTTTCGCTTACGGCCGTACCACCCTGTTCACGCCTGATCTCGTCTGATCTCAGAAGCTAAGCAGAGTTGGGCCTAGTTAGTACTTGGATGGGAGACTGCCTAGGAATACCAGGTGCTGTAAGTTTTGAGTTTTTTCACTACTTATCTAATACACTGGCCCTTAGTGTGGCCAAAGTTTGACCAGCTCTTTGCTTTCCTTTACTGCTTATTTAATTCAATTGCCTTTAAAGTAGCTGTTCTTTAAACAGAGTTTGACTGTTTTTAACTACTTAACTAATGCTCTTATCTTTAATGTAGCTCATTTTGAAGTATTTTTTTTATATTTCATTCATTACTTATCTAGTATAATGGCACTTAGTGTGCCTCACCTTAAAATAGGGGCTTTTGCAGCAGCTTTTGCTTACGGACATACCACCTCCTGTTCACGCCTGATCTCGCCTGATCTCAGAAGCTACAGAGTTGGGCCTAGTTAGTACTTGGATGGGAGACTGCCTAGGAATACCAGGTGCTGTAAGTTTTGAGTTTTTCACTACTTATCTAATACACTGGCCCTTAGTGTGGCCAAAGTTTGACCAGCTCTTTGCTTTCCCTTACTGCTTATTTAATTCAATTGCCTTTAAAGTAGCTGTTCTTTAAACAGAGTTTGACTGTTTTTAACTACTTAACTAATGCTCTTATCTTTAATGTAGCTCATTTTGAAGTATTTTTTTGTATTTCATTCATTACTTATCTAGTATAATGGCACTTAGTGTGCCTCACCTTAAAATAGGGGCTTTTTGCAGCAGCTTTCACTTACGGCCATCCCACCCTGTTCACGCCTGATCTCGCCTGATCTCAGAAGCTAAGCAGAGTTGGGCCTAGTTAGTACTTGGATAGAGACTGCCTAGGAATACCAGGTGCTGTAAGTTTTTGAGTTTTTTCACTACTTATCTAATACACTGGCCCTTAGTGTGGCCAAAGTTTGACCAGCTCTTTGCTTTCCTTACTGCTTATTTAATTCAATTGCCTTTAAAGTAGCTGTTCTTTAAACAGAGTTTGACTGTTTTTAACTACTTAACTAATGCTCTTATCTTTAATGTAGCTCATTTTGAAGTATTTTTTGTATTTCATTCATTACTTATCTAGTATAATGGCACTTAGTGTGCCTCACCTTAAAATAGGGGGCTTTTTGCAACAGCTTTCGCTTACGGACATACCACCCTGTTGGCGCTAGAGAGCACACAGGAAGTTGTTGGCTGCAGTAGGGAGAGGAAGGCTCTCCTCCATTTTGTGTTAATTTTTTGTCTTTGTATTTTGCTTTTTTCTTTAGTTAAAGTTAGTTTTTTGTTTGTTTTTTTCAGTTATAAAACCACCCAACAGCAGCATTTTTGCTTGCTGGAGGGTGGTTACGCCTTTTTATTTTTCTCTTTTCTCCTTTTTTTCAATGGACGGATTAACGGCAAACGACACTGGACTGGCACGAGGAACAAGCATGGCAAACGACTCTGGACTGGCACGAGGAAGAAGCATGGGAAACGATATTGGACTGGCACGAGGAACAAGCATGGCAAACGACACTGGACTGGCACGAGGAAGAGGCACGCAAACGACACTGGACTGATGGCGAGACACGATGACAAACGACACTGGTCTGGATTACCGACAACGAGAAGAACATGGAAAAAACCTAGACACAAGAGACAAGTTTGGCAGAAGAAGATATTTAAAGGAGGCGACTGTGATTGTGAATGTGGAGAATGTAAGTGAGGTGAGAGAGCTGTGGATATTATAAAAGCGGTGACGGATAAATGTGGAAATGGGAATATTTTGGCGTTAAGACCAAGGCAAGGAAAAGAATATGAACTTACAATGGAAAAGGAAGAAGCATGTGAGGAATTGACTGATGGACTTTTAATAAAAGGGGTGAACTGCAGATAAAAAATTGCAAAATAGAGATTACGTTGTTTCCTTCATGCACCTGCCCGTCTATCTTGATGATAATAAAATTTTAGGAAATTGAAGGATGGGGAGTTAATCCCATGTCAAATGTTAAAAGAAGATGCTACCCGGCACTGACATTGAGGACGGAACAAGGTTCCTAAAAGTTAGATTCCCAAAGAAGTGACATCGCTGCCATATAGCACAAAGTTGGAAACAGCCGAGGGGCCGCAGTATTTTAGGTGATGCACAGCCATCAGGTGAAGACCTGTAGGCTGTGCATGAGCCCAGGACACCTGCTTAAAGAATGCCCAGATTTTAAGTGCTATAAGTGCGAGGAGAGGGGACATTTTGCAAGAGATTGCAATGCTGTCAGATGCCCGGAGTGTCATGGAGTTTTAAATAAATGTGAATGTTGGATGGAGGGAGAGGAAGGAGGTAGGGAAGATCGGATGGGCGGACAGGTGCATGAAGGAAACAACGAGGAGGAAAGACAAATTGATGAAGAACAAGAGGAAGAAGGACTACAACAAAAAGAAACAGAAGAGGAATCAGACAACATAGAGGAACGTGAAGGAGAAAAAGAGAATGACAAAGACAAGGAACAGACAACAGAACAGGACACTCAGTGGACGGAAATGGAAATAGCGGACAGTTTTAAAACTTTTCTAGATGATGTGAGAGAGATGGACAAGGAATAGAAGTTCAAAGCAAAGAAATGGACAGTGAAGAAGAAACAAGGACAAACAGTATGGGAAAAGACAGAGGGGAGAGAGGACAAATAAGAAGGAGAACAATAAAGGTAAAACCAAACGTGGAAAATGCAAGGAAAAAATAATGACAAGTGCAAACAGGTATGAAGCGTTAAGAGGGCTGGAGGGAGAAGATGGAGAATAATGGTTTTTAAGTATTTATTTTTCTTTTTTAATGGTTTTTAGTTGTGTTACTTTTAATGCAAGGGGACTGATGGACATGAGAAAGTTTGAAAGAGTGAAAGAAAAATGTAAAGGAGAAGATGTTATCGCTTTGCAAGAAACAAATTGGAAAGAGAGTGTGATGGTGGACTATAAAAAGAAATGGGATGGAGATATTTTGTATAACAATGGAGATGGAAGGCTTGGAAGAGGAGGGCTTTTTTAATGAGAAAAATGTTTTTAATTCAAGCAATGTAGTGTATAAAGATAAGATGGGGAAATGTATGGTGGTTGAAGTAAATTGTGAAGGACGTGGAACTGATTTTAGCCAATGTACACGCACCAACAGAAGAGAAAGAAAAGAAAGAGTTTTTAATGTTTTAAGAAATATTGTAAAGAAGTATAAAGAAATAATAATGATGGGGATTTTAATACTGTTTTTAGCAAGCAGGATATGGCGGAGGGAATGGTTTTTAAATCAGACACAGGGAGAAATGAATTAAAGGAACTGATGAGAGAAAATAACTTAATAGATGTGTGGAGGGAAATGAATGGAGGAAAAAGGAGTTTTCAAGAAGGCAAATAGTAGGGAACTTTATTTGTAAAACAAGAATTGATTATGTGTTATGTACAAGAAATGTAGGGAATTTTATTGAAAAAATCAGATATGAAGAAACCAGTTTTAGTGATCATAAGTTTTTACGTTTTAAAATAGATTGGAGCAACATGCAAAGGGGTCCGGGAGTATGGATTTTAAATACAGAGATTTTAAAGAATGAAGACTATGTTTTGAAGGTTAAAGAGGTCATTGAAAAGGAAAAGGAAAATGAAATGTATACAGAGGATAAGAGAATCTGGTGGGAGAATGTCAAATTTTTAATCAAAAATTTTCAATCAAATATTGTAGTACTTTGAGGAAATGCAAAAGGTTCAAAGAAAGAGAAATAAAGAAGAGTTTGGAAATTGAATTGAATAAAGAAAATAAAGACATACTAAAGATAAAGGAAATGGAGGGAAGACTGAAAGAAATAGAAGAAAAGAATATGAGGGGGCGAGGTTAAGAAGCAAAGCTAAATATCTTGTGGAGGGTGAAAATGCACAAAATTCTTTTTGATTTGGAAAAAGAAAGGGAAAGCTGATATTATAAAGGAAATACGAGGGAAAAAATGGAGAAATTGTAGAAGGTAATGAAAATATTTTAAAAGAAATAAAGGATTTTTATGAGGATCTGTTTAGTGCAAGGGCGTGGAAGAGAAGGAAAAAGAAACTGCTGAATCAGATAAAAGCAAAAGTAAGTGAGGAAGATAAAAAGATTGTGACCAAGTAATCAGAGAAGAAGAGATCGAAAGAGCAATAAATGAACTGAATAAAAAAAAGAGTCCGGGAATAGACGGTTTGGGAACTGAATTTTATGTATGTTTTAAAGGGGTTTAAACAAAGATTTTAAATGAGGTTTTTAAAGAAATTTTTGAAAAAGAAGAAATTAATGAAAGAACGAGGATGGGGTTAATGAAGCTGGTATATAAAAGGAAGGGTGAAAAATAGATTTAAAAACTATAGGCCAATTACAATGTTGAACACGGATCTTAAAATTTTAGCCAAGGTTTTAGCAAACAGATTAAAGGAAGTTATGCCAAGCATAATTGAAACAAACCAAGCATACGGAGGAAAGGAAGGGATATAGATGACATAAAAATGAGTATAAGAGATACAATATGGTACATGAAGGATAAAGGTGAAGATGGATATATAATTAGTTTGGACTTTGAAAAAGCTTTTGATAGGTGGAACACAGGTATTTATTTGAGGTTTTAAGGAGTTTTGGTTTTGGGGGAATTTTATCAAATGGATAGAGATTTTATACAAGGGTGCTTTAACAAGGATAAAATGTAATGGGTTTTAACAGACTGTTTTAAAATCACAAGATCAATTAGGCAGGGTTGTCCGCTTTCAGCTTTACTTTATTCACTTGTATCAGAACCATTGGGACTGGCTATAAAACAAAAAGAAGGAATAATAGGTATAGAAATTGACGAAAAACAATGAAGGGAAGGTTTATCAATATGCTGATGACACAACGATAATTGTAAAAGGAAAGGATAGTGTCAAAGAAGTTATGAATGTTGTAAAAGAATTTTGTAAAGGATCTGGGAGTAAAATAAATGAGGAGAAAACAGTATATATCAGATTTGGGAAAGCTATGATTTTAACGGATTGTTTTAACTTCAAGGAAGTGGAACAAATTAAGATTTTAGGAATTTTAATGGGGAAAATGAGAGAAAAGTAAGAGATGAAATGTGGGAGGAACTAGTAACAGAAATAGAGAGAAGGTTAAACTTTTGGAAACTGAGAACACTAAACTTAAAAGGGAAGGTTTTAATATTGAATGTTTTAATGGTTTCTAAGCTGTGGTATGTTTTAAATGTATCTGAGATGCCTTTGTGGACAGAAAAGAGGTTGAAGAAATGTTTTCTTGACTTTTTATGGGAGGGAAAACCAGCAAGAATAGCATATAATACGATTTTAGGGGCGGTGGAAAAGGGGGGATTAGGTTTAATGGATGTAGAACAGAGAAAAATGCTTTGAGAGTTAAAATAGTAAAGAAATACCTACAAGAAGAGAGCAAATTTGAGTGGAAAAACAATGAAATACTTTTTAAACAAATGTGGGAATTTTAACATGGGGATGGTATTTTATGGATGAAAACAAAATTTGGATGACAGAAGGATTACCTGAGTTTTACAGAGAAATGTTTAGTGCCTGGGGAAAATTTTTAAGTAAAATTGTATACAACCTCAAAGAAGAGAAAACATTTTAAATCAACCCCTGTTCTTAAATAACAACATTTTAAAACAAGACAAAGAACTATTTTTTAAGAAATGGATGGAAGTGGGGATAACAAGAGTGAGAGATGTCTTGTATGAATTTAAAGAGGGTTTTTTACCAATACAATATATTGTGGATGCAATGGATGAAGCAAAAGAAGAATATAGCAAACAAGAAATAACAAACAAATATGAAATCCTTAAAAAGCAATACCTAAAGAGTGGATTAAAAGAATAGAGAGTACGGAAGAAGAGCAAACAGAGGAACATTTTAATGTGAAACTGGGGAAAATTTTATGATTTTAAGGGATGTACTGTAAAAATGTTTTATTGTGTTTTTAGAGATGGTGTTTTTAAAGAGCCAACTGTAAATAAGTACTGGGTGGAAAAATTCAACAATCTAAAAGAAGAATGTATATGGAGAAACATGAGGGGGAAGTGTGTCAAACAAAGTTGGAATGTTTGGAGTATTTTATAAGACACAAAGTTGTTTTTACTGAAGTTATTTTACAAAAATAGGGATGGAACAACATGCAATGTGCAAAGTGTGCAAAGAAAAGAAGAGGGATTTTACATCTGTTTTTATATTGTAAGGAACTGGAGGCATTTTTAAGGAAATGTAAATGTTTAATCAAAGACTTGACTGAAGAATGGGATGAAAATGGAATGGAATGGAACAGAGTGTTGATGTTTGATGGGAAAAGAAGTGTAAAAACAAAGCCTTTATTAATCTGTTTGTGATGTTAATGAAAAGTGCAATATGGGAGAGGAGAATTGTGGCCAAAAAGGAACAAATTGTTTTGGATGTTTGGACTGTCTTTAAAAGGAAAACTGAAATATATATGGACAAATTGTATGTGTATTTTAAAAGTGAAAAAATCCTAGATGCATTTTATGTTGTTTTTACACGAAATGTCTATCGTGTTTTAAAAGATTTTATGTGGGAGCTACCGGAGAGCGAAGAATTTGTTTAAATAATGTATGAAATTATGAGATATGTGATGTGATATTGTACAAGAGAAAGTATGTTTTTATTGTATTTGATTGATTGAAAATATTTTAATAAAAAAAAAAAAAAAAATTCACGCCTGATCTCGCTCGTCTGATCTCAGAAGCAAAGCAGAGTTGGGCCTAGTTAGTACTTGGATGGGAGACTCCCTAGGAATACCAGGTGCTGTAAGTTTTTGAGTTTTTTCACTACTTATCTAATACACTGGCCCTTAGTGTGGCCAAAGTTTGACCAGCTCTTTGCTTTCCCTTACTGCTTATTTAATTCAATTGCCTTTAAAGTAGCTGTTCTTTAAACAGAGTTTGAGTGTTTTTAACTACTTAACTAATGCTCTTATCTTTAATGTAGCTCATTTTGAAGTATTTTTTGTATTTCATTCATTACTTATCTAGTATAATGGCACTTAGTGTGCCTCACCTTAAAATAGGGGCTTTTTGCAGCAGCTTTCGCACGGCCATACCACCCTGTTCACGCCTGATCTCGCCTGATCTCAGAAGATATGCAGAGTTGGGCCTAGTTAGTACTTGGATGGGAGACTGCCTAGGAATACCAGGTGCTGTAAGTTTTGAGTTTTTTCACTACTTATCTAATACACTGGCCCTTAGTGTGGCCAAAGTTTGACCAGCTCTTTGCTTTCCCTTACTGCTTATTTAATTCAATTGCCTTTAAAGTAGTTGTTCTTAAACAGAGTTTGACTGTTTTTAACTACTTAACTAATGCTCTTATCTTTAATGTAGCTCATTTTGAAGTATTTTTTGTATTTCATTCATTACTTATCTAGTATAATGGCACTTAGTGTGCCTCACCTTAAAATAGGGGCTTTTGCACCAGCTTTCGCTTACGGCCATACCACCCTGTTCATGCCTGATCTCGTCTGATCTCAGAAGCTAAGCAGAGTTGGGCCTAGTTAGTACTTGGATGGGAGACTGCCTAGGAATACCAGGTGCTGTAAGTTTTTGAGTTTTTTCACTACTTATCTAATACACTGGCCCTTAGTGTGGCCAAAGTTTGACCAGCTCTTTGCTTTCCCTTACTGCTTATTTAATTCAATTGCCTTTAAAGTAGCTGTTCTTTAAACAGAGTTTGACTGTTTTTAACTACTTAACTAATGCTCTTATCTTTAATGTAGCTCATTTTGAAGTATTTTTTGTATTTCATTCATTACTTATCTAGTATAATGGCACTTAGTGTGCCTCACCTTAAAATAGGGGCTTTTTGCAACAGCTTTCACACGGACCATACCACCCTGTTCACGCCTGATCTCGCCTGATCTCAGAAGCTACAGAGTTGGGCCTAGTTAGTACTTGGATGGGAGACTGCCTAGGAATACCAGGTGCTGTAAGTTTTGAGTTTTTTCACTACTTATCTAATACACTGGCCCTTAGTGTGGCCAAAGTTTGACCAGCTCTTTGCTTTCCTTTACTGCTTATTTAATTCAATTGCCTTTAAAGTAGCTGTTCTTTAAACAGAGTTTGACTGTTTTTAACTACTTAACTAATGCTCTTATCTTTAATGTAGCTCATTTTGAAGTATTTTTTGTATTTCATTCATTACTTATCTAGTATAATGGCACTTAGTGTGCCTCACCTTAAAATAGGGGCTTTTGCAGCAGCTTTCACTTACGGCCATCCCACCCTGTTCACGCCTGATCTCAGATCTCAGAAGCTAAGCAGAGTTGGGCCTAGTTAGTACTTGGATGGGAGACTGCCTAGGAATACCAGGTGCTGTAAGTTTTTGAGTTTTTTCACTACTTATCTAATACACTGGCCCTTAGTGTGGCCAAAGTTTGACCAGCTCTTTGCTTTCCCTTACTGCTTATTTAATTCAATTGCCTTTAAAGTAGCTGTTCTTTAAACAGAGTTTGACTGTTTTTAACTACTTAACTAATGCTCTTATCTTTAATGTAGCTCATTTTGAAGTATTTTTTGTATTTCATTCATTACTTATCTAGTATAATGGCACTTAGTGTGCCTCACCTTAAAATAGGGGCTTTTTGCAGCAGCTTTCACACGGCCATACCACCCTGTTCACGCCTGATCTCGCCTGATCTCAGAAGCTACAGAGTTGGGCCTAGTTAGTACTTGGATGGGAGACTGCCTAGGAATACCAGGTGCTGTAAGTTTTTCACTACTTATCTAATACACTGGCCCTTAGTGTGGCCAAAGTTTGACCAGCTCTTTTGCTTTCCTCTTACTGCTTATTTAATTCAATTGCCTTTAAAGTAGCTGTTCTTTAAACAGAGTTTGACTGTTTTTAACTACTTAACTAATGCTCTTATCTTTAATGTAGCTCATTTTGAAGTATTTTTTTGTATTTCATTCATTACTTATCTAGTATAATGGCACTTAGTGTGCCTCACCTTAAAATAGGGGCTTTTGCAGCAGCTTTTTACGGACATACCACCCTGTTCACGCCTGATCTCAGAAGATCTCAGCTAAGCAGAGTTGGGCCTAGTTAGTACTTGGATGGGAGACTGCCTAGGAATACCAGGTGCTGTAAGTTTTGAGTTTTTTCACTACTTATCTAATACACTGGCCCTTAGTGTGGCCAAAGTTTGACCAGCTCTTTGCTTTCCTTACTGCTTATTTAATTCAATTGCCTTTAAAGTAGCTGTTCTTTAAACAGAGTTTGACTGTTTTTAACTACTTAACTAATGCTCTTATCTTTAATGTAGCTCATTTTGAAGTATTTTTTGTATTTCATTCATTACTTATCTAGTATAATGGCACTTAGTGTGCCTCACCTTAAAATAGGGGGTTTTTTGCAGCAGCTTTCGCTTACGGCCATACCACCCTGTTCACGCCTGATCTCGTCTGATCTCAGAAGCTAAGCAGAGTTGGGCCTAGTTAGTACTTGGATGGGAGACTGCCTAGGAATACCAGGTGCTGTAAGTTTTTGAGTTTTTTCACTACTTATCTAATACACTGGCCCTTAGTGTGGCCAAAGTTTGACCAGCTCTTTGCTTTCCCTTACTGCTTATTTAATTCAATTGCCTTTAAAGTAGCTGTTCTTTAAACAGAGTTTGACTGTTTTTAACTACTTAACTAATGCTCTTATCTTTAATGTAGCTCATTTTGAAGTATTTTTTTGTATTTCATTCATTACTTATCTAGTATAATGGCACTTAGTGTGCCTCACCTTAAAATAGGGGGCTTTTTGCAGCAGCTTTCACTTACGGCCATACCACCCTGTTCACGCCTGATCTCGCCTGATCTCAGAAGCTAAGCAGAGTTGGGCCTAGTTAGTACTTGGATGGGAGACTGCCTAGGAATACCAGGTGCTGTAAGTTTTTGAGTTTTTTCACTACTTATCTAATACACTGGCCCTTAGTGTGGCCAAAGTTTGACCAGCTCTTTGCTTTCCCTTACTGCTTATTTAATTCAATTGCCTTTAAAGTAGCTGTTCTTTAAACAGAGTTTGACTGTTTTTAACTACTTAACTAATGCTCTTATCTTTAATGTAGCTCATTTTGAAGTATTTTTTTGTATTTCATTCATTACTTATCTAGTATAATGGCACTTAGTGTGCCTCACCTTAAAATAGGGGCTTTTTGCAGCAGCTTTCACGGCCATACCCCCTGTTCACCCTGTTCACGCCTGATCTCAGAAGCTAAGCAGAGTTGGGCCTAGTTAGTACTTGGATGGGAGACTGCCTAGGAATACCAGGTGCTGTAAGTTTTGAGTTTTTTCACTACTTATCTAATACACTGGCCCTTAGTGTGGCCAAAGTTTGACCAGCTCTTTGCTTTCCCTTACTGCTTATTTAATTCAATTGCCTTTAAAGTAGCTGTTCTTTAAACAGAGTTTGACTGTTTTTAACTACTTAACTAATGCTCTTATCTTTAATGTAGCTCATTTTGAAGTATTTTTTGTATTTCATTCATTACTTATCTAGTATAATGGCACTTAGTGTGCCTCACCTTAAAATAGGGGCTTTTGCAGCAGCTTTCGCTTACGGCCATACCACCCTGTTCACGCCTGATCTCGCCTGATCTCAGAAGCTAAGCAGTTGGGCCTAGTTAGTACTTGGATGGGAGACTGCCTAGGAATACCAGGTGCTGTAAGTTTTTGAGTTTTTTCACTACTTATCTAATACACTGGCCCTTTAGTGTGGCCAAAGTTTGACCAGCTCTTTTGCTTTCCCTTACTGCTTATTTAATTCAATTGCCTTTAAAGTAGCTGTTCTTTAAACAGAGTTTGACTGTTTTTAACTACTTAACTAATGCTCTTATCTTTAATGTAGCTCATTTTGAAGTATTTTTTTGTATTTCATTCATTACTTATCTAGTATAATGGCACTTAGTGTGCCTCACACCTTAAAATAGGGGCTTTTTGCAGCAGCTTTCACTTACGGCCATACCACCCTGTTCACGCCTGATCTCGCCTGATCTCAGAAGCTAAGCAGAGTTGGGCCTAGTTAGTACTTGGATGGGAGACTGCCTAGGAATACCAGGTGCTGTAAGTTTTGAGTTTTTTCACTACTTATCTAATACACTGGCCCTTAGTGTGGCCAAAGTTTGACCAGCTCTTTGCTTTCCTTACTGCTTATTTAATTCAATTGCCTTTAAAGTAGCTGTTCTTTAAACAGAGTTTGACTGTTTTTAACTACTTAACTAATGCTCTTATCTTTAATGTAGCTCATTTTGAAGTATTTTTTGTATTTCATTCATTACTTATCTAGTATAATGGCACTTAGTGTGCCTCACCTTAAAATAGGGGCTTTTTGCAGCAGCTTTCACTACGGCCATCCCACCCTGTTCACGCCTGATCTCGCCTGATCTCAGAAGCTAAGCAGAGTTGGGCCTAGTTAGTACTTGGATGGGAGACTGCCTAGGAATACCAGGTGCTGTAAGTTTTGAGTTTTTTCACTACTTATCTAATACACTGGCCCTTAGTGTGGCCAAAGTTTGACCAGCTCTTTGCTTTCCTTACTGCTTATTTAATTCAATTGCCTTTAAAGTAGCTGTTCTTTAAACAGAGTTTGACTGTTTTTAACTACTTAACTAATGCTCTTATCTTTAATGTAGCTCATTTTGAAGTATTTTTTGTATTTCATTCATTACTTATCTAGTATAATGGCACTTAGTGTGCCTCACCTTAAAATAGGGGCTTTTTTGCAGCAGCTTTCGCACGGCCATACCACCCTGTTCACGCCTGATCTCGCCTGATCTCTCAGAAGCTTAGCAGAGTTGGGCCTAGTTAGTACTTGGATGGGAGACTGCCTAGGAATACCAGGTGCTGTAAGTTTTTGAGTTTTTTCACTACTTATCTAATACACTGGCCCTTAGTGTGGCCAAAGTTTGACCAGCTCTTTGCTTTCCTTACTGCTTATTTAATTCAATTGCCTTTAAAGTAGCTGTTCTTTAAACAGAGTTTGACTGTTTTTAACTACTTAACTAATGCTCTTATCTTTAATGTAGCTCATTTTGAAGTATTTTTTGTATTTCATTCATTACTTATCTAGTATAATGGCACTTAGTGTGCCTCACCTTAAAATAGGGGCTTTTGCAGCAGCTTTCACACGCCATACCACCCTGTTCACGCCTGATCTCGCCTGATCTCAGAAGCTAAGCAGAGTTGGGCCTAGTTAGTACTTGGATGGGAGACTGCCTAGGAATACCAGGTGCTGTAAGTTTTTGAGTTTTTTCACTACTTATCTAATACACTGGCCCTTAGTGTGGCCAAAGTTTGACCAGCTCTTTGCTTTCCTTACTGCTTATTTAATTCAATTGCCTTTAAAGTAGCTGTTCTTTAAACAGAGTTTGACTGTTTTTAACTACTTAACTAATGCTCTTATCTTTAATGTAGCTCATTTTGAAGTATTTTTTTGTATTTCATTCATTACTTATCTAGTATAATGGCACTTAGTGTGCCTCACCTTAAAATAGGGGCTTTTGCAGCAGCTTTCGCTTACGGCCATACCACCCTGTTCACGCCTGATCTCGCCTGATCTCAGAAGCTACAGAGTTGGGCCTAGTTAGTACTTGGATGGGAGACTGCCTAGGAATACCAGGTGCTGTAAGTTTTGAGTTTTTTTTCACTACTTATCTAATACACTGGCCCTTAGTGTGGCCAAAGTTTGACCAGCTCTTTGCTTTCCTTACTGCTTATTTAATTCAATTGCCTTTAAAGTAGCTGTTCTTTAAACAGAGTTTGACTGTTTTTAACTACTTAACTAATGCTCTTATCTTTAATGTAGCTCATTTTGAAGTATTTTTTGTATTTCATTCATTACTTATCTAGTATAATGGCACTTAGTGTGCCTCACCTTAAAATAGGGGCTTTTTGCAGCAGCTTTCACATGGCCATCCCACCCTGTTCACGCCTGATCTCGCCTGATCTCAGAAGCTTAGCAGAGTTGGGCCTAGTTAGTACTTGGATGGGAGACTGCCTAGGAATACCAGGTGCTGTAAGTTTTTGAGTTTTTTCACTACTTATCTAATACACTGGCCCTTAGTGTGGCCAAAGTTTGACCAGCTCTTTGCTTTCCCTTACTGCTTATTTAATTCAATTGCCTTTAAAGTAGCTGTTCTTTAAACAGAGTTTGACTGTTTTTAACTACTTAACTAATGCTTTTATCTTTAATGTAGCTCATTTTGAAGAAGTATTTTGTATTTCATTCATTACTTATCTAGTATAATGACACTTAGTGTGCCTCACCTTAAAATAGGGGGCTTTTTGCAACAGCTTTCGCTTACGGACATACCACCCTGTTGGCGCTAGAGAGCACACAGGAAGTTGTTGGCTGCAGTAGGGAGAGGAAGGCTCTCCTCCATTTTGTGTTAATTTTTTGTCTTTGTATTTTGCTTTTTTCTTTAGTTAAAGTTAGTTTTTTGTTTGTTTTTTTCAGTTATAAAACCACCCAACAGCAGCATTTTTGCTTGCTGGAGGGTGGTTACGCCTTTTTATTTTTCTCTTTTCCCCTTTTTTTTCAATGGACGGATTAACGGCAAACGACACTGGACTGGCACGAGGAACAAGCATGGCAAACGACTCTGGACTGGCACGAGGAAGAAGCATGGGAAACGATATTGACTGGCACGAGGAACAAGCATGGCAAACGACACTGGACTGGCACGAGGAAGAGGCACGCAAACGACACTGGACTGATGGCGACACGATGACAAACGACACTGGTCTGGATTACCGACAACGAGAAGAACATGGAAAAAACCTAGACACAAGAGACAAGTTTGGCAGAAGAAGATATTTAAAGGAGGCGACTGTGATTGTGAATGTGGAGAATGTAAGTGAGGTGAGAGCTGTGGATATTATAAAAGCGGTGACGGATAAATGTGGAAATGGGAATATTTTGGCGTTAAGACCAAGGCAAGGAAAAGAATATGAACTTACAATGGAAAAGGAAGAAGCATGTGAGGAATTGACTGATGGACTTTTAATAAAAGGGGTGAACTGCGAGATAAAAAATTGCAAAATAGAGATTACGTTGTTTCCTTCATGCACCTGCCCGCCTATCTTGATGATAATAAAATTTTAGGGAAATTGAAGGATGGGGAGTTAATCCCATGTCAAATGTTAAAAGAAGATGCTACCCGGCACTGACATTGAGGACGGAACAAGGTTCCTAAAAGTTAGATTCCCAAAGAAGTGACATCGCTGCATATAGCACAAAGTTGGAAACAGCCGAGGGGCCGCAGTATTTTAGGGTGATGCACAGCCATCAGGTGAAGACCTGTAGGCTGTGCATGAGCCCAGGACACCTGCTTAAAGAATGCCCAGATTTTAAGTGCTATAAGTGCGGAGGAGAGGGGACATTTTGCAAGAGATTGCAATGCTGTCAGATGCCCGGAGTGTCATGGAGTTTTAAATAAATGTGAATGTTGGATGGAGGGAGAGGAAGGAGGTAGGGAAGATCGGATGGGCGGACAGGTGCATGAAGGAAACAACGAGGAGGAAAGACAAATTGATGAAGAACAAGAGGAAGAAGGACTACAACAAAAAGAAACAGAAGAGGAATCAGACAACATAGAGGAACGTGAAGGAGAAAAAGAGAATGACAAAGACAAGGAACAGACAACAGAACAGGACACTCAGTGGACGGAAATGGAAATAGCGGACAGTTTTAAAACTTTTCTAGATGATGTGGAGAGAGATGGACAAGGAATAGAAGTTCAAAGCAAAGAAATGGACAGTGAAGAAGAAACAAGGACAAACAGTATGGGAAAAGACAGAGGGGAGAGAGGACAAATAAGAAGGAGAACAATAAAGGTAAAACCAAACGTGGAAAATGCAAGGAAAAAATAATGACAAGTGCAAACAGGTATGAAGCGTTAAGAGGGCTGGAGGGAGAAGATGGAGAATAATGGTTTTTAAGTATTTATTTTTCTTTTTTTAATGGTTTTTAGTTGTGTTACTTTTAATGCAAGGGGACTGATGGACATGAGAAAGTTTGAAAGAGTGAAAGAAAATGTAAAGGAGAAGATGTTATCGCTTTGCAAAGAAACAAATTGGAAAGAGAGTGTGATGGTGGACTATAAAAAGAAATGGGATGGAGATATTTTGTATAACAATGGAGATGGAAGGCTTGGAAGAGGAGTGGCTTTTTTAATGAGAAAAATGTTTTTAATTCAAGCAATGTAGTGTATAAAGATAAGATGGGAAATGTATGGTGGTTGAAGTAAATTGTGAAGGACGTGAACTGATTTTAGCCAATGTACACGCACCAACAGAAGAGAAAGAAAAGAAAGAGTTTTTTAATGTTTTAAGAAATATTGTAAAGAAGTATAAAGAAATAATAATGATGGGGGATTTTAATACTGTTTTTAGCAAGCAGGATATGGCGGAGGGAATGGTTTTTAAATCAGACACAGGAGAAATGAATTAAAGGAACTGATGAGAGAAAATAACTTAATAGATGTGTGGAGGGAAATGAATGGAGGAAAAAAGGAGTTTTCAAGAAGGCAAATAGTAGGGAACTTTATTTGTAAAACAAGAATTGATTATGTGTTATGTACAAGAAATGTAGGGAATTTTATTGAAAAAATCAGATATGAAGAAACCAGTTTTAGTGATCATAAGTTTTTACGTTTTAAAATAGATTGGAGCAACATGCAAAGGGGTCCGGGAGTATGGATTTTAAATACAGAGATTTTAAAGAATGAAGACTATGTTTTGAAGGTTAAAGAGGTCATTGAAAAGGAAAAGGAAAATGAAATGTATACAGAGGATAAGAGAATCTGGTGGGAGAATGTCAAATTTTTAATCAAAAATTTTCAATCAAATATTGTAGTACTTTGAGGAAATGCAAAAGGTTCAAAGAAAGAGAAATAAAGAAGAGTTTGGAAATTGAATTGAATAAAGAAAATAAAGACATACTAAAGATAAAGGAAATGGAGGGAAGACTGAAAGAAATAGAAGAAAAAGAATATGAGGGGCGAGGTTAAGAAGCAAAGCTAAATATCTTGTGGAGGGTGAAAATGCACAAAATTCTTTTTTGATTTGGAAAAAGAAAGGGAAAGCTGATATTATAAAGGAAATACGAGGGAAAAAATGGAGAAATTGTAGAAGGTAATGAAAATATTTTAAAAGAAATAAAGGATTTTTATGAGGATCTGTTTAGTGCAAGGGGCGTGGAAGAGAAGGAAAAAAGAAACTGCTGAATCAGATAAAAGCAAAAGTAAGTGAGGAAGATAAAAAGATTGTGACCAAGTAATCAGAGAAGAAGAGATCGAAAGAGCAATAAATGAACTGAATAAAAAAAAAGAGTCCGGGAATAGACGGTTTGGGAACTGAATTTTATGTATGTTTTAAAGGGTTTTAACAAAGATTTTAAATGAGGTTTTTAAAGAAATTTTGAAAAAGAAGAAATTAATGAAAGAACGAGGATGGGGTTAATGAAGCTGGTATATAAAAGGAAGGGTGAAAAAATAGATTTAAAAAAAACTATAGGCCAATTACAATGTTGAACACGGATCTTAAAATTTTAGCCAAGGTTTTAGCAAACAGATTAAAGGAAGTTATGCCAAGCATAATTGAAACAAACCAAGCATACGGAGGAAAGGAAGGGATATAGATGACATAAAAATGAGTATAAGAGATACAATATGGTACATGAAGGATAAAGGTGAAGATGGATATATAATTAGTTTGGACTTTGAAAAAGCTTTTGATAGGGTGGAACACAGGTATTTATTTGAGGTTTTAAGGAGTTTTGGTTTTGGGGGAATTTTATCAAATGGATAGAGATTTTATACAAGGGTGCTTTAACAAGGATAAAATGTAATGGGTTTTTAACAGACTGTTTTAAAATCACAAGATCAATTAGGCAGGGTTGTCCGCTTTCAGCTTTACTTTATTCACTTGTATCAGAACCATTGGGACTGGCTATAAAACAAAAAGAAGGAATAATAGGTATAGAAATTGACGAAAAAATGAAGGGAAGGTTTATCAATATGCTGATGACACAACGATAATTGTAAAAGGAAAGGATAGTGTCAAAGAAGTTATGAATGTTGTAAAAGAATTTTGTAAAGGATCTGGGAGTAAAATAAATGAGGAGAAAACAGTATATATCAGATTTGGGAAAGCTATGATTTTAACGGATTGTTTTAACTTCAAGGAAGTGGAACAAATTAAGATTTTAGGAATTTTAATGGGGAAAATGAGAGAAAAGTAAGAGATGAAATGTGGGAGGAACTAGTAACAGAAATAGAGAGAAGGTTAAACTTTTGGAAACTGAGAACACTAAACTTAAAAGGGAAGGTTTTAATATTGAATGTTTTAATGGTTTCTAAGCTGTGGTATGTTTTAAATGTATCTGAGATGCCTTTGTGGACAGAAAAGAGGTTGAAGAAATGTTTTCTTGACTTTTTATGGGAGGGAAAACCAGCAAGAATAGCATATAATACGATTTTAGGGGCGGTGGAAAAGGGGGGATTAGGTTTAATGGATGTAGAACAGAGAAAAAATGCTTTGAGAGTTAAAATAGTAAAGAAATACCTACAAGAAGAGAGCAAATTTGAGTGGAAAAAACAATGAAATACTTTTTAAACAAATGTGGGAATTTTAACATGGGGGATGGTATTTTATGGATGAAAACAAAAATTTGATGACAGAAGGATTACCTGAGTTTTACAGAGAAATGTTTAGTGCCTGGGGAAAATTTTTAAGTAAAATTGTATACAACCTCAAAGAAGAGAAAACATTTTAAATCAACCCTGTTCTTAAATAACAACATTTTAAAACAAGACAAAGAACTATTTTTAAGAAATGGATGGAAGTGGGGATAACAAGAGTGAGAGATGTCTTGTATGAATTTAAAGAGGGTTTTTTACCAATACAATATATTGTGGATGCAATGGATGAAGCAAAAGAAGAATATAGCAAACAAGAAATAACAAACAAATATGAAATCCTTAAAAAAGCAATACCTAAAGAGTGGATTAAAAGAATAGAGAGTACGGAAGAAGAGCAAACAGAGGAACATTTTAATGTGAAACTGGGGGAAAAATTTTATGATTTTAAGGGATGTACTGTAAAATGTTTTATTGTGTTTTTAGAGATGGTGTTTTTAAAGAGCCAACTGTAAATAAGTACTGGGTGGAAAAATTCAACAATCTAAAAGAAGAATGTATATGGAGAAACATGAGGGGGAAGTGTGTCGAAACAAAGTTGGAATGTTTGGAGTATTTTATAAGACACAAAGTTGTTTTTACTGAAGTTATTTTACAAAAAATAGGGATGGAACAACATGCAATGTGCAAAGTGTGCAAAGAAAAAGAAGAGGGGATTTTACATCTGTTTTTATATTGTAAGGAACTGGAGGCATTTTTAAGGAAATGTAAATGTTTAATCAAAGACTTGACTGAAGAATGGGATGAAAATGGAATGGAATGGAACAGAGTGTTGATGTTGGATGGGAAAAGAAGTGTAAAACAAAGCCTTTATTAATCTGTTTGTGATGTTAATGAAAAGTGCAATATGGGAGAGGAGAATTGTGGCCAAAAAGGAACAAATTGTTTTGGATGTTTGGACTGTCTTTAAAAGGAAAACTGAAATATATATGGACAAATTGTATGTGTATTTTAAAAGTGAAAAATCCTAGATGCATTTTATGTTGTTTTTACACTAAAATGTCTATCGTGTTTTTAAAAGATTTTATGTGGAGCTACCGGAGAGCGAAGAATTTGTTTAAATAATGTATGAAATTATGAGATATGTGATGTGGATATTGTACAAGAGAAAGTATGTTTTTTATTGTATTTGATTGATTGAAAAATATTTTAATAAAAAAAAAAAAAAAAAAAATTCACGCCTGATCTCGCCTGATCTCAGAAGCAAAGCAGAGTTGGGCCTAGTTAATACTTGGATGGGAGACTCCTAGGAATACCAGGTGCTGTAAGTTTTGAGTTTTTTCACTACTTATCTAATACACTGGCCCTTAGTGTGGCCAAAGTTTGACCAGCTCTTTGCTTTCCCTTACTGCTTATTTAATTCAATTGCCTTTAAAGTAGCTGTTCTTTAAACAGAGTTTGACTGTTTTTAACTACTTAACTAATGCTCTTATCTTTAATGTAGCTCATTTTGAAGTATTTTTTGTATTTCATTCATTACTTATCTAGTATAATGGCACTTAGTGTGCCTCACCTTAAAATAGGGGCTTTAGCAGCTGCTTGCACGCCTGGCCATCCCAAAGCAGAGTTGGGCCCTAGTTAGTACTGTTCACGCCTTTGAGTTTTTTCACTACTTATCTCAGAAGCCCTTAGTGTGCAGAGCTCTTGGCTTTCCCTTAGTTTATTTACTTGCCTTTATAGGTTCTTTAAACAGAGACTGCCTTTAAGGAAACTACCAGGTTTAATGTAGCTCATTTGAGACTTTTGTATTTCATTCACTCAAAGTATAATGGCACTTAGTGTGCCTCACCAAAATAGGAAGGATCAACCCTGTTCACGCCTGATCTCAGAAGCTAAGCAGAGTTGGGCCTAGTTAGTAAACACTGCCTAGAATACCAGGTTTTTATTTCACTCATTTTAAGGCTTGCAAAGACAAGTTTTTATGGATTTTAAGGCTTGTCGGTTGTTTGCAAGCGGGAGAGAAGCAGGTTTCTCCTTAACCTCCTTTTGCCTCCAGACGGATCACAGTCCGCCTGAGGCCGGGGGCCCCTCTTCCTGCTTTGCCTCCTCCCTGCTTTGCCTCCTCCAAGCTCAGATTGCAAGTCGCTTTATTTATAGAGGAAAAGACAAGATACAGTAAATGAAAACAATTGGCCACATTTTCTTAAAGCGCCAGAATCTTCACTCCTTCAGATTCTTCCGTGCCCCTATCAGTATTATACGGAGGCCATGTTATGACCAAGAATCAAACTGAAACTAAAAGAGCCACAGGTGCATAACTGTCAACATTTAACTCCAACATTCTGCTCTCACCAGGCTGACAAAGCCTGGCACCCGATGGAAGCTGAAACTGAAGGATCAAAGTTGCAAAATGTCAATACATAACCCTAACATATCCTCCTGTTTGACGCTTAGCACCTGAAAAATAACATAATAAGGCATATGCATATTGAACTACATCTCTACTGATTACTTGATTAAATAGTCGATGCTTACTTTAAACAGCAAGGTTGGGCGAAAACCCCAGTATCTGAGGAAAATTCCCAACCGACCCCCAAGATTTTATATGGGCGATCACCTGTAAGGCTTGCATCTTAATCATAATGTATACAATATAAAATTTTAAAGCTTGAACATAGGAGGAAAATGTGAAAATAAACTGAAAAGGAAGAATAAAATAAAACAGTGCCTCTTGTCCTTGGCATGGCTACTGTAGCTTGTCAGTGTACCTTTGTATCATAACATCAGCACTCAGCCGTGTCACAGCTGTGGTTTTAACTGAGACTTCATACATGATACTTAAAGCTCTCCAGTTCTCTTGGTGGAGAAGCATGGTAAAACTGAGAAATGTCTGGCTAATCATTTTAGTAATCATTGCCCTTAAACATGGTAAAACACAGATAATGCATAAACATGTTCAAATCAAAATGAGTCTTTAGTTCATGTTGTTCTGTGAACCAGTCAAAATTCAATTGTTTCAGTTCCCTTTGATCGTCTCTCATATGGCCACCAGTGTGACGTCACTGCTGCAGTCAGGTTTAGAGCAACTCTCCAGCCCTCACGTGCTCCCATTGGGGGCGCTATAGCTGGGAGTAAGGGATTAGTTGATTTCTTCAGCAGCCAAAGGTTTTGATACCGGCCGACTTCCACCCTTACTCAGCGTCCTCCCAAGGTGTTAGCAGTTTGCAATGGCTTTGATGAATCCACGAGATCTCTCAGCGATCTTAACTGCAGTCGGTGTGGCCAGGATAACTTTGATCAGGATGCTGTCGCCTGGTTTCACTCTTGAGACCTGTGGGGACAGAGGTATATCTGGCAGATCATTTGCTCTCACAACATCTTTAAATTTCAACATTTTGTTCATCCATTCTGCTAGTGTATGCTGCTCTTGTGGTTTCTCACACACATCATCACACAGCGGTAAACTGAACGCATAGTATTTGTACTGTTGGCAAGGTGTCAGTTCAATAAAATCCATGTGGATAACCTGAAAAGGTAGTCTGGCTTTGGAAATTGACCTCTCTTAGGTCTGCAGTTATGTTTACAGCAGATCAAACAAGATTCACAAAATTTTTTAGTAGTTATTAAACCCTGGTGCATAACACCTGGTGCATAAAACCCTATGCACCATCTCTTCCTGTTGACACATGTGCTTGCCCATGTGTCAAGATTGCTGCTGTTTTGTATAATTTCGTGGAAGGCACAGTTTGCCTTCAAGTCTGTATGTGTCATCTGACAATTGTGCTCCTTTGTTAACTACATTTGTTTCTCAGACGCTGGTGCTTTCTTTTGCATGTCTGGTATCACTGACATGTCTAATGGAGTTTCCAATGATGTTACTTTATGTATCTCACATATCTCTAGCTTCCTTTGTGCAGCTTGCTTAGCTGAAACACTTTTACAGCAGCTTCTTTGTTGTGCTCTTGTGTGTCTGAGGCAATCAATACGTCATCGACATAAACTAAAACCTGACTGTGGGTTGAACTGCGAGTGGTGACAGACAGCTCATTAGTTCTGATGAAAAGATTGTCATTAACCCTAACATCTGTCTTCCCTTTGACCAAAATTTTCCTGGCACTACATTGAGAAAGGATCTATCTCAACAGCAGCTAAAGCATTTCATACTATTTTTTTAGTCAGATGGGCTCTGGGGTAAGTGTACACATCCAGTTCACTGTTTTGGAATAGAGAGAGCGCCTCTCTTCATTCACTTCCACCCATCTTATCTGCCTTAGACAAAGATAAATGTGGCGGTCTGTCTTGACTCTTCAAAATGTCGCTGTGCCCTCCCTGTGAAGTTTCACAGAGCAAACAGCATTTCCTTTTCTGTCTGTGTATAGTGTGCTCAATGTCATGTAATACTGTTCTGTCTGCCCCAGAGTCACAGAGAAATTTTACTCTATTTTATTATTTTTACTCACTATTAGCTCTGCTCTGGTAAGCGAGTGCTTCTTGACAAAGCTAAAAAAAAACCTTGATACTGCTCTGCAAGTCTAGGTCAGTTTTGGGGTCATTGTCAGCCTCGCCTAGATCGGAGTCATTTTCTGCGCATCTATGGGGTCATTATTGGTCTCACTCTAGTCATAATTGATCACCACATGGGGCTGGTCTGTGGCTTTCATCGGGCTTCTACCCTGTGTTCTGGGCTTTAGCGGTTCTGGGCATTCTCGGATATAATGGCCTTCCTTGTGGCAATTAAAACACCTACCATATTCTCTGTCATCGCGCTCTGTCTCGACAACTCTCTCTCTCTACCTCGACCACGTGCTGCTTTCCCTACTTAACTTAACTTTTCTTGCCGATACAATGCCTCTGGTCTCCCAACATAATCTGCTGGGTCTTCTTCTTTCTGCACTGCAATCAATCTTTCTTGTTCCTTTCTCTTCGACTTCCGTGATACCTTCTATCTACCTGCTCTTGCCATCTCGCCGCTCAATCAATTGACGCTTCAACAGATCACCCTTTTTCCCCTTGGCTAAGGATAAATCAACCTTTATTTTGTCTATTAAGAGAGCGCAGTCCCTTTGACTAATTTACTAAGAATCATATTTTTAACTAACTCATTGAGATATCGCACACTGTCTGCCGAACATGCATGCATAAACTTTGGATCTCCCCTCAATTGACTATTTTCTGCACCCATTTTTGCTTTTTGAAACTCAACGATCAAAGTTGCAAAACGCAATGATAACCCTCGCCCACAGGTGCTGTAAGTTTTTTGAGTTTTTTCACTACTTATCTAATACACTGGCCCTTAGTGTGGCCAAAACTTTGACCAGCTCTTTGCTTCAAACTTACTGCTTATTTAATTCAATTGTTTTTAAAGTAGCTGTTCTTTAAACAGAGTTTGACTGTTTTTAACTACTTAACTAATGCTCTTATCTTTAATGTAGCTCATTTTAAAGTATTTTTTTGTATTTCATTCATTACTTATCTAGTATAATGGCACTTAGTGTGCCTCACCTTAAAATAGGGGCTTTTGCAGCAGCTTTACTTACGTCCATACCACCCTGTTCACGCCTGATCTCGCCTGATCTCAGAAGCTACAGAGTTGGGCAGTTAGTACTTGGATGGGAGACTGCCTAGGAATACCAGGTGCTGTAAGTTTTTGAGTTTTTTCACTACTTATCTAATACACTGGCCCTTAGTGTGGCCAAAGTTTGACCAGCTCTTTGCTTTCCCTTACTGCTTATTTAATTAAATTGTTTTTAAAGTAGCTGTTCTTTAACAGATCCGAGAAGTTGATTTTGCAGAGTTTGACTGTTTTTAACTACTTAACTAATGCTCTGATCTTTAATGTAGCTCATTTTGAAGTATTTTTTGTATTTCATTCATTACTTATCTAGTATAATGGCAATGTTGTGCCTCACCTCAAAATAGGGGCTTTTTACAGCAGAAGGATCGGCCATACCACCCTGTTCACGCCAAGATTTTATGGATCTTAGAAGCTAAGCAGAGTTGGGCCTAGTTAGTACTTGGATGGGAGACTGCCTAGGAGGTACTCAGGTGCTGGAAGTTTTTGAGTTTTTTCACTACTTATCTAATACACTGGCCCTTAGTGTGGCCAAAGTTTGACCAGCTCTTTGCTTTCCTTACTGATTATTTAATTTAATTGCTCTTTAAAGTAGCTGTTCTTTAAACAGAGTTTGACTGTTTTTAACTACTTAACTAATGCTCTTATCTTTAATGTAGCTCATTTTGAAGTATTTTTTTGTATTTCATTCATTACTTATCTAGTATAATGGACCAAGCAAACTTAGTGTGCCTCACCTGCAAATAGGGGCTTTTTTAAGCAGCTTTCTTACGGCCATACCAGGCTGTTCACGCCTGATCACGCCTGATCTCAGAAGCTGAGCAGAGAAGGATCAAAGTTGTAAAATGTCAGACTGCCTAGGAATACCAGGTGCTGTAAGTTTTTGAGTTTTTTCACTACTTATCTAATACACTGGCCCTTAGTGTGGCCAAAGTTTGACCAGCTCTTTGCTTTCCCTTACTGCTTATTTAATTCAATTGCCTTTAAAGTAGCTGTTCTTTAAACAGAGTTTGACTGTTTTTAACTACTTAACTAATGCTCTTATCTTTAATGTAGCTCATTTTGAAGTATTTTTTGTATTTCATTCATTACTTATCTAGTATAATGGCACTTAGTGTGCCTCACCTTAAAATAGGGGCTTTTGCAGCAGCTTTCAGCTTATGCCATACCACCCTGTTCACGCCTGATCTCGCCTGATCTCAGAAGCTGGATCAGAGTTGGGCCTAGTTAGTACTTGGATGGGAGACTGCCTAGGAATACCAGGTGCTGTAAGTTTTGAGTTTTTCACTACTTATCTAATACACTGGCCCTTAGTGTGGCCAAAGTTTGACCAGCTCTTTGCTTTCCTTTACTGCTTATTTAATTCAATTGCCTTTAAAGTAGCTGTTCTTAAACAGAGTTTGACTGTTTTTAACTACTTAACTAATGCTCTTATCTTTAATGTAGCTCATTTTGAAGTATTTTTTTGTATTTCATTCATTACTTATCTAGTATAATGGCACTTAGTGTGCCTCACCTTAAAATAGGGGCTTTTGCAGCAGCTTTCGCCACGGCCATACCACCCTGTTCACGCCTGATCTCGCCTGATCTCAGAAGCTACAGAGTTGGGCCTAGTTAGTACTTGGATGGGAGACTGCCTAGGAATACCAGGTGCTGTAAGTTTTTGAGTTTTTCACTACTTATCTAATACACTGGCCCTTAGTGTGGCCAAAGTTTGACCAGCTCTTTGCTTTCCTTACTGCTTATTTAATTCAATTGCCTTTAAAGTAGCTGTTCTTTAAACAGAGTTTGACTGTTTTTAACTACTTAACTAATGCTCTTATCTTTAATGTAGCTCATTTTGAAGTATTTTTTTGTATTTCATTCATTACTTATCTAGTATAATGGCACTTAGTGTGCCTCACCTTAAAATAGGGCTTTTTGCAGCAGCTTTTGCACGGCCATACCACCCTGTTCACGCCTGATCTCGCCTGATCTCAGAAGCTACAGAGTTGGGCCTAGTTAGTACTTGGATGGGAGACTGCCTAGGAATACCAGGTGCTGTAAGTTTTGAGTTTTTTCACTACTTATCTAATACACTGGCCCTTAGTGTGGCCAAAGTTTGACCAGCTCTTTGCTTTCCTTACTGCTTATTTAATTCAATTGCCTTTAAAGTAGCTGTTCTTTAAACAGAGTTTGACTGTTTTTAACTACTTAACTAATGCTCTTATCTTTAATGTAGCTCATTTTGAAGTATTTTTTTGTATTTCATTCATTACTTATCTAGTATAATGGCACTTAGTGTGCCTCACCTTAAAATAGGGCTTTTTGCAGCAGCTTTCGCTTACGGCCATACCACCCTGTTCACGCCTGATCTCGCCTGATCTCAGAAGCTACAGAGTTGGGCCTAGTTAGTACTTGGATGGGAGACTGCCTAGGAATACCAGGTGCTGTAAGTTTTTGAGTTTTTTCACTACTTATCTAATACACTGGCCCTTAGTGTGGCCAAAGTTTGACCAGCTCTTTGCTTTCCCTTACTGCTTATTTAATTCAATTGCCTTTAAAGTAGCTGTTCTTTAAACAGAGTTTGACTGTTTTTAACTACTTAACTAATGCTCTTATCTTTAATGTAGCTCATTTTGAAGTATTTTTTGTATTTCATTCATTACTTATCTAGTATAATGGCACTTAGTGTGCTCTCACCTTAAAATAGGGGCTTTTTGCAGCAGCTTTCGCTACGGCCATACCACCCTGTTCACGCCTGATCTCGCCTGATCTCAGAAGCTAAGCAGAGTTGGGCCTAGTTAGTACTTGGATGGGAGACTGCCTAGGAATACCAGGTGCTGTAAGTTTTGAGTTTTTTCACTACTTATCTAATACACTGGCCCTTAGTGTGGCCAAAGTTTGACCAGCTCTTTGCTTTCCCTTACTGCTTATTTAATTCAATTGCCTTTAAAGTAGCTGTTCTTTAAACAGAGTTTGACTGTTTTTAACTACTTAACTAATGCTCTTATCTTTAATGTAGCTCATTTTGAAGTATTTTTTGTGTATTTCATTCATTACTTATCTAGTATAATGGCACTTTAGTGTGCCTCACCTTAAAATAGGGGCTTTTGCAGCAGCTTTCACGGCCATCCCACCCTGTTCACGCCTGATCTCGCCTGATCTCAGAAGCTACAGAGTTGGGCCTAGTTAGTACTTGGATGGGAGACTGCCTAGGAATACCAGGTGCTGTAAGTTTTTGAGTTTTTCACTACTTATCTAATACACTGGCCCTTAGTGTGGCCAAAGTTTGACCAGCTCTTTGCTTTCCTTTACTGCTTATTTAATTCAATTGCCTTTAAAGTAGCTGTTCTTTAAACAGAGTTTGACTGTTTTTAACTACTTAACTAATGCTCTTATCTTTAATGTAGCTCATTTTGAAGTATTTTTTGTATTTCATTCATTACTTATCTAGTATAATGGCACTTTAGTGTGCCTCACCTTAAAATAGGGGCTTTTTGCAGCTTTCGCTTACGGCCATACCACCCTGTTCACGCCTGATCTCGCCTGATCTCAGAAGCTTAAGCAGAGATGGGCCTAGTTAGTACTTGGATGGGAGACTGCCTAGGAATACCAGGTGCTGTAAGTTTTGAGTTTTTTCACTACTTATCTAATACACTGGCCCTTAGTGTGGCCAAAGTTTGACCAGCTCTTTGCTTTCCCTTACTGCTTATTTAATTCAATTGCCTTTAAAGTAGCTGTTCTTTAAACAGAGTTTGACTGTTTTTAACTACTTAACTAATGCTCTTATCTTTAATGTAGCTCATTTTGAAGTATTTTTTTGTATTTCATTCATTACTTATCTAGTATAATGGCACTTTAGTGTGCCTCACCTTAAAATAGGGGCTTTTTGCAGCAGCTTTCGCACGGCCATCCCACCCTGTTCACGCCTGATCTCGCCTGATCTCAGAAGCTACAGAGTTGGGCCTAGTTAGTACTTGGATGGGAGACTGCCTAGGAATACCAGGTGCTGTAAGTTTTGAGTTTTTCACTACTTATCTAATACACTGGCCCTTAGTGTGGCCAAAGTTTGACCAGCTCTTTGCTTTCCCTTACTGCTTATTTAATCAATTGCCTTTAAAGTAGCTGTTCTTTAAACAGAGTTTGACTGTTTTTAACTACTTAACTAATGCTCTTATCTTTAATGTAGCTCATTTTGAAGTATTTTTTTGTATTTCATTCATTACTTATCTAGTATAATGGCACTTTAGTGTGCCTCACCTTAAAATAGGGGCTTTTTTTGCAGCAGCTTTTTGCTTACGGCCATTTCCACCCTGTTCACGCCTCTGATCTCGCCTGATCTCAGAAGCTACAGAGTTGGGCCTAGTTAGTACTTGGATGGGAGACTGCCTAGGAATACCAGGTGCTGTAAGTTTTTGAGTTTTTCACTACTTATCTAATACACTGGCCCTTAGTGTGGCTAAAGTTTGACCAGCTCTTTGCTTTCCTTTACTGCTTATTTAATTCAATTGCCTTTTAAAGTAGCTGTTCTTAAACAGAGTTTGACTGTTTTTAACTACTTAACTAATGCCTTATCTTTAATGTAGCTCATTTTGAAGTATTTTTTTGTATTTCATTCATTACTTATCTAGTATAATGGCAATTCTAGTGTGCCTCACCTTAAAATAGGGGCTTTTTACAGCAGCTGCGCACGGCCATCCCACTCCTGTTCACGCCTGATCTCGCCTGATCTCAGAAGCTAAGCAGAGTTGGGCCTAGTTAGTACTTGGATGGGAGACTGTCTGGGAATACCAGGTGCTGTAAGTTTTTGAGTTTTTTCACTACTTATCTAATACACTGGCCCTTAGTGTGGCCAAAGTTTGACCAGCTCTTTGCTTTCCTTTACTGCTTATTTAATTCAATTGCCTTTAAAGTAGCTGTTCTTTAAACAGAGTTTGACTGTTTTTAACTACTTAACTAATGCTCTTATCTTTAATGTAGCTCATTTTGAAGTATTTTTTGTATTTCATTCATTACTTATCTAGTATAATGGCACTTAGTGTGCCTCACCTTAAAAATAGGGGGCTTTTAAGCAGCTTTCGCTTACGGCCATCCCACCCTGTTCACGCCTGATCTCGCCTGATCTCAGAAGCTACAGAGTTGGGCCTAGTTAGTACTTGGATGGGA
>NW_025048555.1:0-120723 GCF_018831695.1 Puntigrus tetrazona | reverse complement strand
TAGTGTGACATCTTGTACAATTCATTGTGTTGAGATTTGTCACATAAATATGTAAGGTGTTTATTCAGTCCTTTGTGAGGACTGCGTTTTATGTTAAAGAAAACGTACTTTCTTCCGATCATTGTGAATTTATGCTTATGTTGTTTTTAGTTTCTTATGTTCTCTCGATTGAGTTTGTTAGCATGGTAAAAATAAGAGGTCACGCGTTGAAGGGCTAGTTTCATGCTGAGATCATATGGGTATTCAATAAAGCATCTGCCTGAAAGAAAGCTTAATAAAATCAGTTACATGCTTGCTGTGAAACTGAATGCCCTGCCATACTGGGAAAATTAATATAAGCTAAAGGATTCTTCTGTCCTTTTATTCTACTTTCACCGCAGTTTTATATAATAAAAGGCACAATACACATGCAAATGTGCTGGATTGTACTTACTGAAACTGGATTTAACAGCAGTTAATAGATGCACTGATGTCCAGACTGCTTGAATGCTCTTCGGAGGATATGAGATCCTAGAGAAGTATGATGCTAACTGATAAGTAATGGCTGAAAGGCTTCAGACTGAAGTTGTAAGATTGTACCGTGGATTTGAGGATGATGAAGAGAATATCAGTCTTTCTGTTGGAAATGAATTAAAATGTGTTTTATGCGAGAAGCTGCACAGTTCATCGCTGGCCTTACAATGGTGCCAACTTCTTTGTTGTTTGCTAGCTGGAATTAGGAATGAACTTTTATGCATAAATCATTTTAATATTTTTTCCTTCTGCTCTAGTGATCCATTGCCTCAGAGGACAGGCAGACAACTGCTAGACAGGTCCAAAACAATGTTTACAAGTCAAGTCCCAGGTCTCAACCCAAAGTCAGTTCCCAAGGGTTGAGTAAAGTCATTAATTTGAATTTAGATCTCAAAGTCTTTCCAATTAATTAAAAATACAGCATTTATTACTTAATTTTATTAATTTTATAAAAAAATACATGCAGCTAGGGCTAGTAATGCAATATTAATAAAGAGATGTGAATGAAACTCTAAAGCAGTCTCAGTTTTTTTCCTTTTGGTTTATAGCTGAGTTATATAATATGTATTTGCCAGTATAATGAAGATTGAATAATCACTTCCTGCACCACAGTGAACAATCAATTACATATTTGAAACTTGCAATTTGCTAAATCAAGACCAGTAGATGCTGAGTAACAGAGTAATCCTGGTAATTGTGTTTCCTTTTGATTTTTTTAATTGTTTTATAAATGCATTTTGTGAAATTATTTCCAACAATGTTTGTAGAGATTAAAATCTACTTTCAGCTTTTTTGAAGATAAGTTTTCAAACTAAGTACTTGGTCAGTGTTGTTAACAAGGCTATTTTGTTCACTGACAAACAAGTAAAAAAAAGATTCACAAGAACATCAAAGCCGTTTAAGATGAGAAAATTTATTTGAAGACAGTTATTTTTAATAAAGCCTATTTGACTCCTTTACAATTACAGAGCCCATGTACCTGTTCTTTATCAAGGATAACTTGAGCTGCTTTGGTTAAATAGTTAAAATATGCAATTAATTTACTTTATTTAATTTTTGTGTGTGTGAAGTGTTAGAAAAATCACTGCTTTTATTTATGTGCTAAGGACATTCCTGGCTAATTATTGAAACGCTTATACAGAATGATGTGATGTGTTAAAGATGCAAGTGTCTACAGTTAAAACTGTTTGTTATTGTGCTGATATGTTCAGATTGTAGTTACGAAACCCACCATCCAACTCTCACTCCATCTGTTGCTCTCTAAATATTTGGTGATCTGTGACTCTTTATCTGTTTGCCTTTTGGAAGACTATGTGGATTAATGTGGCTGAGACTCTGACAGGTCACTGTCTCCATCCCCACACTGTCATGCAAATTTTTAGTAAATAATGTTTCAGTCATGCTAGAAGAATCTAGCATTTTTTCCCAAAAAAGAAAAAGCTCCAAATGTGTATGTAAAAAGACAGAAAAAGATGACAGAAAATATAAGATTGAGACAAGTGTAGGGTACCAGTGAGCTCTTTTGGCTTCATTCTACTCAAAAAGTAAACCTACTACACTCTCACAATAGACAGGACACCATTTTACTTTTTAACAAGCTCATGAGAGAGAAACATTAGAGGTGCTCTTTTGTTTCTTTTCCGGCTTGTTCAAGGAAACAGACAGTGAAAGAAACATACAAGCGAATAAATAGAGTTTGAGAGAGAGAGAGAGAGAGAGAGAGGAGAGAGAGAGAGAGAGGGAGAGAGAGAGAGAGAGAAGTAAGTGAGGAAAGCAAGTAAGAGAGTGAGGAGAGAGAGCTGGCACAGAGCTGAGCCAGGCGCTGGCTGTGTGGACACGGAGGAGTGCGGGCGAACAGAAACGACAGAGCAGGAGGAGGAGTGAATGGATGGAGTGACCCAGGAGGAGAGAGGAATGCTGAGTGAACAGACCGACAGAGCACGAAAAGGGAAGACGAGGCGGCGTGGCAGCAACAGCAGAGCAATTAAACAGTGGAAAGGCAAGCAAAGGCTCACATGCCGAGCAGCTTCTGTCGCTCGCTCCTCTCTCTCTCTCTTTCGAGCGACCGAAGAGGCAGAAGTGAAACGTCAGACAACGATAAAGGACAAGAGGAGGCACGCAAGAGGCAGGGGAGGAGCAAGCATGCTTGATTGACAGAGGAAAGAGGAGGGACATGGACACAAATTGAAGAATTTGGTTTTCTGGGAATGGATATTTTTAGAGAAGAAAAAACAAAGGAGAAGAAGATAAAGGATGCCGTTTCAGTCTAAAAGAAGGATGGAAAGGGGAGGGAGAGAGAGAGAGTGAGATGCTGAATTCGGACCATGTCAGAACAGATTCCACATCAGCGGCATTCAGCCCTCCTGCAGGCAAAGTCAGTGTGTGTGTGTGTGTATGTGTGTGAGTATGTGAACTAGAATGAAAGTACAACCTATGTAACACCAGGCTTTTGCCCATGTGCCCCGTAGTTGAGTACAGAGACATATAGAGATGGGGAAGGCAAAAGTCAGTACTGTATCACTGTCAAAGCTAGAGAAAAAAAGGCAACAAGACAAGATGAGTGTGAGGGTCAGTTGTAGCTAGTGTTAGGGAAACCCTCTCTTCAGGGACTGAGAAAGGGTCGCCCTGAGACAGTCTATTTCACCAACAGGTCAGCCAGCTTGGACACTTTCTCAAATGCTTCTTTCTTGTGACTCAGCTGGTGCTGCCTCCCACAATCCATCTCTTTTTCATTATTCTCTCTTACAATCTGTCTTGAATCTATTGAATCTTGTTTCTCATTAAGATCACTTCCCATGTAACTGCCTCATTGTTTCCCGAACTTGGGAGATTCTGGGAGAAGCTCAGAGGGGGTGCAGGCTGTCCTAAAGCCAGACTAACTGGACTAACTGGCACCCTGACCAAATGGATTGAGGGGGTGAGAGCTAGAAAGAGAGAGGAACAAGGCAAATAGCCTGGGGATTTAGCCTGAGGGTTATAGAGAGTTGCCAGCGGGTATAAAGACACATACTGAATTTTGGGGGCCTTAGGGAGCAGTGTGTTTGTGCATGAATGTGATTTTCAATCCAGAAATGAAGCTTGCATACATTTGACAAGATATTAAAGTGGATGCTCGAAGTAGAGTTGGGGTTATACGCTTCAATTAAACTTTGAGAAGTCCTGCAGGTGCTACAACAGTGCGTGACTTGATAGCCGAACTCTGAACATTAGATTTGTATTCAGGAAGTCAGTGTTGTGGCTCTTTCCGTGCTCCTGGAGCCCCATGAGGGCCCGGCCGTGGAGGCCTGGCTGGGAGATGGCCGTCCCCTGCTGCTCTAGCAGCTCTGCCAGGCCCTCATGGCTCTGGAAGGCCGCTGTCTCGCGCCCTGCCTCGCCCACGCCCGGAGCCAGCGCCAGGGCCCCGTCATCACGCCCGACCCGGAGCACCTCGAGGCGATCTGTCCCGCCTCACGCGGCCCTTCTAACACGGACTCACCTCCACGGATTTGCGGCACATCTGCTCTCCGTCGAACTCTCTCAGCCGCCGGGCCATTTGGATGCTAGCCTTCTGTACTTGTCTGGGTCTTCTTTTGTCCTGGTCCTCGAATCGACTGCTTCACTGGCTGGCCCTTCCCCACTCACACAAGAGTCCACACAGAGTGGGCCAGAGAACTGGCTTTTCCCGGTCACCATCTGCAACAATAACCCTGTACGTTTGTATCACCTCACTAAGAAGCGATCTGTACTTGCGGGTCACTGGCTCGGACTGTTGCTGGCCAATGCGGCCAGACCCTGGTGCTGGACCTGCTTCAAGATGACAGGCGGGCATGGTTTAGCAAGCTGTCAGATTTCCGTCTTTTCCTGCCTCCACGGCACTTGAGGGCACCAGCTTGGAGTTCATGGACCGACTGGGCCACCAGCTGGAGGATATGCTACTGGCCTGCAAGTACATGGAGAGCCCTGTGGAGCTCACAACTTCTCCACTGTGAGTCTGAACAAATGACCTCCACCTCTCTTTCTGTCCTTCTGCCTCTTTCTCTGTCACCCTTTTCCCTCTAGTTTTGTCAGATTCACTGTGACGTACTCTTTCATACAGCACATGCACAGGCTTGGTTCTGACCTCTCGTTAATTCTTGTCCTGTGTTGACCTCTCTGTCGTGCTTCAGATATTTCACAGCATGTTTTGTACACCCCGTATCTGAACTTTCTGAACCCAATTCATGAAGACAGCCTCATGTCTAAAACAAGCGTTTACAAACACATCAGGTGCGAGGTTGATTTTCATAATGCAATTCTGATTGAGCATAATGTGCTATTTGCATTTGTATTGCCCATAAAGACCCTCAACCTATTTGCACAGAGATCTGGCAATGTATCAACTGTCTAGCCTTAAGTACACACTGATCTTTCATGCCAAGAAATGGTTATATAATGCTTGTCTTAACCAGACGTGACACAATAAGATTTCAACGACAAGCAATTTTTCAACCACGTCAAAGAAAGAAAGGCGATCAGTGGCAACAGTTTTGCGTATGAATTCTCTTTTGCCCACTTTCTTGCAGTTGCACAGCGCACAATGCATACCTTTTTCTTTAATTTTTTTATAGAAATAAGCGTTGCTATAGCTATATATACCTTGCAGTGCTGTGACCGGTCTCAGACTCCCTACTGTCAGTGAACATGTCTTCCTTCTCCTCACGCTCATCCTGTTTCTCCACAGTCACTCCTTCTGTTTCTGTATTGCATATGCTCACTCAATCCCAGACATATTTCCCTGCAGAAATAACAAGCTCTATTATAGTATAGAGTTCTTTTATAATGTCAAAAATATATAATGCAGTAAAGTGAGGCTTTGATATATGCAGTCATTAAAAATATTATTACCTCTAAAAATGCTCTATTAAATACATGTGACAGGGTTAAATACAACCCAGCACTGGGTAAAATAATAATAAAGACAGCAGCTGGGTTGTTTTTTGCCCAGAGGTCAGGTTACTGCCCAGAAAAGTTGTGTTAAACATTTAACCAAACGTTTGGTTTAAAACAACCCGATTGCTAAATCTGCAACATTTAACCCAGTAGTATTTATTATTATTATTATTATCAATTTAACCTTTTTTAATGTTGAACGTTTTGGCAGGTTCCTATGCATTGTGACAAATTACTATAACAATATACCATGCTATTGGGTCATACTGTGCCTCCCTTAGGCAAGATATTTAATCACTCTGCAATGTATTTAAAGATTATAAATAATAAACATATAAACATACTGTGTGTATGTAAACATACTACATCTGAAGCACAACATTACAAATTTGTCTCATAAGTTTATTTTGATAAATGATTGGATAACAAAGGTCACCACGTCTCAAAGGAGATGGAGTGCATGCTCTAACCACTCTAACCACTGAACCACATCTCCAGACACAGATATGAGGTTTTAAACAAAGTTTTATTGTGCATGTGACAGATTGCATAGCGACCTATTCATTTTGAGTTTACATGTGATTAATAGGCCACTGTTAAATGTTTTATAAGGAGTTGTGGGATGCTCCAGTCAGAATTGGAATGACAGCTGTAGGATGCACTGTTGTTGTTGACATTGTAAATGAACTAATGGGATGTTGTGGGACTATGAGAAGGGAGAAAGATTGTTTTTATGCGGATGTTGTTCTGGGTTCTGTCCTCCCTCTCTGTTTTCTTCCAGTCTCATTGTGTTGTTTGCCACTCTGTTGTTTCTCTAATTCTCTGGATGTGGGAGAGGAGGAGCGGGCAGATGTTCTCTCTCAGGCTACGTTTCAGCACAGCTTCTTTTTGCATGTGTGTATTTGTGCGAGACTACTTTGCAACTCTCTCACAATAATTCTTAATTAGGACTGGATGTCACTGAGGTGTTTTTCTCAATGTTTAGGAGCGACACTGCAGTTTTGCGGAAGATTTACAGCTCATCTCACAATAACAAGAACATAGTGCATGCATCTTATTTCAGCCCTCATACATATGTCTTATATAGAAATAGTTTGAGATGTGAGGATTAATGTGTCCATGGAAATGAGTGTTTATTTATCATTCTTCTCACCCACCAGCATATCCGTGGGTATTTAGCTTAGATAGCAGTAACTGAAGGGTAAATATTCTCATTTTAAGTGTTTAGAAAGTAGAAATCCCGTGTGAAATGGCTAATTTTCTTTTTCCTCATCAGCTCAGCCTTCCTCTCTATGACATTAGCTAAACATTATCCACTCATTACAAAGTGTATTAGAGACCCAGTAAGACAATTGCAGAAGCTCCAGCAGAAAGCTATAATACCCAGCTCTGGGATGTTTCCATATGGCTACAGTCACGAATTCCCAGATGTTTCAGAAATGTATCCTCAGAACACATTCTAGCTCACTCATAATAATTACATTAAACTGAGATGTATGCAATAATTCTCAATAGGTTAGGGAAGGCATAGTTTATTACCTCTACAAATTTTTAGCACTTATTTCTACGATTAGCAGTACTGCTACTACAAATGTTATACCATAATTGAACTTAATGAAGTTCTACTGCTAAATGTTTCACCTAGTGGGATTACAGATGACTTTGAAATGGAATATGATTAGTACACTTGCCAACCTTTGAGCTTAGTTAGATATACATTTATGATCTCAGTTGCTGTTGTTTTTTCTCTTGAGTTATGAGACATAGATTTCCATCACTGCATCCCCATGGTAGCGCTGTTTGCCTGCCATGTCCATCACTTGATGGGAATGGATGAGTTTCATTAAGCTTCAACACTGCGTTGATTAGTTTGGTCTGGCACTGTAATGATCCTTGAGGTTGAAGCTTTCCGTCAGGGGTCCCCGTCTGGAGCGAGAGCAAGCAGCACCTCACCTGCCGTCTGTGGTCTTTATATACAAGGGTTTAAAATTCACTGAGAATATTTTTAGAATTTTCAGTGACACAGTCAATTTGTTTTGTTGTTTGACAGGTGTTTAGCAGAAATATTTCATAAATTCAGTACGTTGTGAAAGCTTAGGTGCTTTGGGAAGTTGCTGTGAATGTATTACAGATTTCCAGTTGCAACTGTGGATCTTTATTTCTGGTGGCGCATTCAGTCTATTGCCAAACTGAGCTCTATTCATATCAAGCAAAAATACTCCTATTTGTAGTCAAAAAGTGTTGTATGTTATCAGACATAAAACTGAGGTGTAACAAACCTGATGCATAAAATAAGAATTAAATCGTTAATGAAGTTCACTAGGATCTGTCATTTTTACATCATTTCTGTCGGAAACTATTGAGATTTGGCTGTCCATGAAAAGATTCATTGAAAGCATAAGCTAATGCATTTAACCTTTCAAGGTTTTATCATATGGACTTTTAACCATGTTAACATGCACATGAATATTGCCATATGAATACTAATGTGCACATATTTGGTCAGCGTGAAACACACATTTTTTCTTTTAAGCATTAGGTAGAAATTAGCATAAATCAATATACAAATAGACAACATCACTGGAACAACCTTGTCTTTAAAAGGTTACTGCATGCATTTCCCAATTAATTCATCATCTTTTGTATAATTAATGACATTAATTAATTGATCGATACTAAATTGCAGTGGAATTAATGACAAGAGATACATAAAACAACAAGATGAAAATAATTTACATGTTTGCACATTACCATGACCAACTTTCAATTAATGACTATTCATTTTTCATTGTCCTAAGAAAACTATATGATTTGAACATCCCAAACTAATGGCATCCTTCATTTTTCTCCATTTTTGTACCATAATGCATACTTTGTGCCAAGAAAGAGATCATAATTTGTAACAGACTCAACTTGAATGACTCTCATAGGATTTGAGACTCTATGTTCTCTCCTTTGAATCTCCTCTTCCTCCTACTTACCTCTAATATCATCTTGTCTCTTTCCTGGACTCTTTCAATGCCATCTACTCTCATACTGTCTTTTCCCTCGGTTCCTTTTCACCTCTTCTTCCTATTCCCACTCCAGCTCTTCTCAGTACTGCACTACATCTTAGTCTTTCTCCTAGTTTCTTCTCTCTGGGTTTTCTAAGGGGACCTTTTTTATTTGTAAAAGTCTTTGTTAGGTTGAAAACACTATTTTAGGTCCAGTTGTCACCATTAGCAAACCTTTAACTACAACATCTGCATCAATGAACTCCTAATTGGTTGCTTATTACCAGTTAAGTTGTTAAGTGTATGTATTGCTGCTTTGTAAAGTTATTAATAGGCATGCTAATAAGCAACATTAATAGTGACAATTATTTCCTATACTAAAGTGTTACCAAAATTAAGTTTAAAAAAAGGTGTTGATCATAACGATGGGGGACATGTAAAATTAGCTGAGAAAAACTGTAATAATCTATAATCTCTGATTATTATTTTTTTAAACAAAAGTTTACCTTTCTATTCATACCCTTCTATACATTTCTATTAGAAACATTACAATAAAAATAAACAATATATTACAATTTGAAAACTATTTTTTATCATTATCAAGAGTTATTAAATTTAAGTAACATATTTAGTACTCTCTCTGCAGATCCATATGTAAGGCTTTATTAAGAGACATGGTCAAATAGCAACTGCAACTAAAATATTTCAACTACAGCTATTAATTATATTCAGTGGCGTACAGTAATAGTGTGAATTACTCTACCCAGCTACAAACTTGCAACTCTTATCCCAAAGGCTAAATCAGTTTTTAATGTTCCTCTGGTGAACAGTTTATGTGAAGTTGCATTCAAACTCATATCAATATTTTAGACAACTTTACATCCATCTGCTTCCAGCAGTTTTGGATGATGTATCTTTTGATATCCTGTGGTTCTGTCAAGATATGGTCTGGAGTCCGGTGGGTTGAGATAGGCTGTTCAATGACTTAGCTGGCAGATGAATTAAGCACTGCTACAGTATGCTATCTCCTGACCTCTCAATACTCCAAGACCCTGCCGAGATTTTAACTTGAAATGCTTTTTGACACTCTGGCAAAATAACATTAGTGAAGTTTTAGAGTTTTCTGCTGTACTGCTTTCATTCTCACAGTGTGCCAAAAGGGTTTGCACAATATTTTTTGTCATTAATGGCTTGTGCCTCCATTTGTACTCACTTTCTTGCTGCCAGGTGAGGCAATATGTTACTGTGTGTGCGTGCTACCTTTGGCTCTCCTGGCTCTTATTGAGACAGCTGTTTGTGAATGCTGGTCGATAACAGTTGAATACAAATAGCTTTATGTATATTCTTGCCATGAAAATAAGCCATGTTCCATATTAGTAAACATAGATGGTTGCCATTATTTTACAAACTTACAGATGGCTCAGTGTCGATTAATTTGTTGTGTATATCCACTGTGCCACATGCAGTTTATTTGGGCAATATTCAGAATTCTCAAGATAGAATTATAATTGAATTGACAGCAGAAAGTGGATTCCTCCTAGCAGCAACGAATGCCTCCATTTCAAGTGGAAAATAGTTCAAGACATGCTTTTTTGGGCATGAAATAATGGCATGAATACCAGTATTTTTGGAAGCATTTCTTTTCTCTCTTTCTCTCTCTCTCTCTCTTTCTTTCTTTCTTTCTTTCTTTCTTTCTTTCTTTTCTTTCTTTCTTTTTGGCATTTGTCAAGTAGGCAAACTTTCTTTTGCTTACTTTTCTGAACACCAGTTAAATTCTTATTTTTTTAATTCATTACAATTCTACTTTAAGTTCAAATTTTAGTTCTTCTTCGCTTCATCAGTTCAAATTAATTTCAGGTTCAAAAAATTCAGTTGAAAGAAAGTACAGGTTAATCTCAGTTTAATTCTGATTGGTCTATTAGTGTGTTATTGATTATTAGGGCTGTCAATTTATTGTTAATTTATTGCAATTAATAACAGCCAGAAAAAAAAATTATTATTAATATTATTTATTTAAAATATTATTATTATTTCTCTAAAATTATTAATTCATCAATCACTTTTTCACTTTTTGTGTATGTGACACAATATTGCATTGTCTTTGTATTTTAATCTACATTCAACATTATATTATACTTTGTTAATGTGGATAATTGTGTTGCGACTGCAGTTTTTATTCCTAATACATACATGTGGAAGAGTCCGGATATTTTCAGCAGCTCAACACTCAGTCACATTGCATACTTTTCCTCACATATAAAGAGACAAACAAATACACACACACACACACGTCTATGAAGAAAGCGTGCGTATGTAGATTCAGAACAGCCCAGTGTTTACAACATCACTATCGCACAAAACATCAGTGCATTAATGAGAGAAAGAGACAGAGTTGCTTTGGGTCTTTATGGAAATTTCTGTGCATTGCCATCTTGACAGACAGCTGTGACAAGTCCAATAGAGCTGAGAAGCCTTTGAACACCAAAAGGAGAAGCAAAAAGATAGAGGGGGCCGATGACGGAGAAACTGTGCCACAATGACTGTCACACATGAAAGAAAACTAAGGAGCTTTGTGAGGTTACAGGCTGCAGAGGTGGACTGCTAAGGTCTGATCAGTGTTAGGATGTGCAGGTCACTGAGCAGTGTGTTGGTTCATGGGTTTGATGGTTGAGGACTAGGCAACAAACAGAATTAATTAACTAAGCAGTTTCTAAATGTACTGTAGTATAAATCAGTGGTAAATCAATGCTCCATTTAGTCTCCGCTTGCCACCATTTTGGGAACAAAGAATTTTTTTCACTGGTGGCCATTAAAAAAAAAATTAGGTATGCCTTCTGATTTATTTATTTATTTTATTTGACTTATTTATCAAGAATGCATTACACTGATCAAAGTGACAATATAGAACTTACGTTTTAACTTGAATGAAAGAGTGATCTAACACTGTACAAATTAAAATAGAAAATATTAAAATAAACATAAAAATATACCCAATAATTATGGATTTCAGAATATTACTGTTACTGTTACTTTACTGTATTTGAAACAAATAAATGCACCCTTGGTAAGTTTACTTTTATCAAAATCATAAAACCTTTTTTTCCTTCCTGAAAGAGTGAAATAGACATTGTACACACACATCTATTATTTAGCTTCAGAAGACATTGCCTTCATTAACCGGTTAAAATGGATTCTCATTGTGTTAAATCTCTTTTTGTGGTTTTGAAATATCAGCTTTGGAGGTCCCATCCACTGGTCTCATATGCAGGCGATAGGGGTGTAACTGTAAGTCATGTAATATAACATTTTGCCAAAATGCTCTTAGACTTCATTTCTCTAGCAGACTAAATGTGGACACTGATGACTTGCCTGAGGTAAATGAAATGCTACATGACATATTGTTTACAAGCTGACTGAGTGCTTACAATAAACATGAGATGTTCATTCATGTTATTTTGCTGTAGTAAAGAGGAAGGGTGAGTACATGAAATTTCATATTTGGCTTAGAGAGTTAATACAAATTTAGACACTTGTAAAATTCCTTGACACTAAGAAGCCCTACCATTTAAACATCTTTTATTTAACTTGACCCAGAATCTCAAATTGCTCTTACATGTACTGTAAATTAGCGTGGCCTGTGGATCCTCTGTATTTAGAAAGAGGCTTTAAAATCAATTTATTGCCATTAAGTCTTCTTAAGGGCATATTTAAATATGAAATATTTGACATTGTGCTTACAGAGGGCTCGTGTACTCGCGTTGGCCTCTTGGTCTGTTTGGCGTGTGTGTGCATGCCACCATAGTCGTTCTTGTTTGAGTTATTAATGTGGACTTGATATTGATTTCTTTTTTCTTTTTCATTGTGAGGCATTTATCTATGATTACACTTGAGTGCAGTAGTGGCCTCTGTCAATAATTAATATCACTCCACTTGCAGTATGAGCTCCTGCTGTTTTTAGAGGGACCGCCTCAACAAAATAAAGCCAACCGTTGCCTTAAATCAAAACAAACCTGACCCATGACAATATGAAATCTGCTCTTTGCAGATATTTAATTATTTGTTCTCTGTGGGAGTCCTTCCTTACTGTGCCAACTTCAGGGTTTATTGTACGTTTTATTTAAAGGTCCTATTTTCTATGGCATGCCGATAAACTCCCTTGGTAGAGGTTTATTACCATTATCAAATATCACTTGCAGAGCCCAATCGCACTGTGTTGTGGGAATTGCCAATGGTATTTTAAAACCTCTGCATAATAAACTGCCAGACTCCTGTTCTTGTTTTTTTACTGACCTTCTGTGGTGTTCCACACCGCCAGGATAGTAAACTATCGATCGAAACTGAGAAACAGAGCGGCCAGTCACAGAGTGAGCAGCTACAGAGTCTGGGGTCTGCTGGATCTCACGACAATCTTGATTAACGCATGGCTCGATCTAATTTAAGCTCTGTAAACCCACCCTTAGAGTAGGGCTTGCACTACTAAACAGTCTATAACATCACTATCTCTAAACATACAAAATAGGCCATTGCAGGCATTATCAGATCTTACTGGAGCGTGTTAGTGTGGGAAGGAGGGGGTTTCGCCTGTACGTTTTGTTCTCATTAATTTAGTGTCTGAGCCGTGTGCTTCCAACCATATTAAGTGGAAATTTCGGTCTTGTTTCATTAACACTCGGTGCATATGGTAGTAATAATCAACATTGATATTCATGAGATCAACCAAGATGAGAATGTTTAGCATTTGAGATGGAAAAGCTAATAGATTGTTTGGGCCTATATGAATACCATTAGCGTTTGCAGCATGTTTGCTCACCTTAACAACCGAGCAGAGAACTTCATTTGTTTCATTAGAAAGTCAGGGTGAATAGTAGAGTTGGGGTTAGGAGTCATTTCCAGTCATTGATGTGTGCCACGGCTGTATTAATGAGGAAGAATGCATGCTTACTAGGGAAGTGCAGTGATTATCTATATATATCACTGTCTATTGCATTGATAACATTTGCAGTATTTGAATAGCAGGGATATTAAGCAGGGGTACATTTGAGTAGAAAAACAAGATTAAAAACAAGATTAATTTTATTGTATTTTTGTTCAAATGCAGCCATTGTGAGCTTGATAGATTCTTTCAAGCATTTGGATTATATTATTGTATTGCATATTAGGGCCTTTGATTAGCACCGTTTTCCAAATAGAGCAGCAGTTAATACTCAGTGTCGTAGATCACTGCACTCAAACTACATAATATTACATTCAGTATCGCCAAATGAATCATCTGCTAAACTGAACACGGTATAGATGACTTTGTTAATTTTGCTTTAGAAAGAAATACCACTTATAGGTATTAAATTGATGTTTAGCAATTGATGTTTAAAACACATGGTTGCATCCCCTTTATAATAAATGCTGAACACCCCTGTTGTAGCGCTAGAATTTGATTACAGTGAGCAGACTGAACCCTAGAGCTCCTTTGATATTCCGCTTCATGCATAACTGGAAATGAAGTGGACATAATTCAACTCTCCATACTACCCGTCTGCTGTGAGACGAGAGTCCCTCCACAGCCGGGCCGTTCTCAGCGCCCCAGCTCAGCCTGTTAAAGCCATCAGATTCTGGCCAGGGAGCCAACCTCAATGGACTTAGTCTTCCAAATGGAGCCATTCATCCATCTGCTCAGCCCTATTTTTGACTTCAATCTCAGTTGATCAAAGCTGCACAATGTCCAAGTCTTTCTCTCTCTAAGCAGCTGTGGATGCTCTAGAGGAAGATTGCAGCTTTAGGGGGCAGTGCAGGAAGCAAAGGTTATAAAAGCTGGGTTATATGTAATGTCAGGCATCAAGACACAAAATCTCTATTTCTCTCTTTGGAAAACCTGTCAGGGATGAAATCAGCTAGCATGACATGAAATTCTGAAATATTTCTCTTCATGAATGCTGATGTTATAAGACCACAAGCTGGTAGACTGGAGGCACTGAATGCTGAAATCACTCAAGGCCATTTACCACAACTAGCAAAAAGCTCCTCTTTTTTCATGTGTTTATTGGCTTTTCCCGAGGAGAGGAGCTCATGGAGCTTCACAGATAGAAGCACAGAATATTGTGGTTGTGATGATACAGATGGAGAGAGATTTCATTTCAGAATCTGAAGCTGTTTAGCAATCCCAGATGTACAATTTGAAATTATGTCTTAGAGAATATTTTCAGCTTGTCAAGTAAAGCGAGAGAAAGGATCTGGTTAGAGCAGTCATCTAGAGCTACAGGTTATTGTATTCTTGGCATTACACACAGAGCGCTGTCAGAGCCAGATAACAGCAGGCTCAAAATGATAAAGCCATATGTTATTTATATCTGTGTATGACAGCTGACCTGCATTCAGAGCATGTGGACTGTGAGAGTAACTTCTGTCATATGTAGGTGGAATATATATTGTGGAAAACCGATTGCTATGATGTTTTGTGCGTGTGTGATTGAGAGAAATATCTAATGTATTTAGATTGATTTTTGTGGTGTCAGTATTTGTGACTTGAAATCAAAATTATTCTCCATATGCACATTTTTATACTACAGTATCTTCAGATATGATCTCAAATGAAAGGTTTTGAGTTCAGTGTTCTCAGTGGTTGATCCAGCTAGAAATCACAAATATGAGAGAGTTTTATAGAGTTTTGACAAGCTCTGACTTTATTCCCATTAAATCCATTCTTGGGCAGAGTAAGAACTCAACTGTTGCCTTTTCAGTCAAACATGTATATACATGGATAAACAGATAAAGTAGCTAGGTGTTTGTATAGTGAGATTCTCTAAGCTCACACACAAACAAAGTAAGCTGTAATACACAGAGCTTAAACAGTGGAGCACATATTGTACTGCATCATTCACTTCTTTTAAAAACTGTATTATCTTCATAGCGTATATATCACTGGCCCAGAGCTAGATGTGCCCATGACTGTTTTGTTTTTTTATTTTACATTTACAGTAATTCTGTTTCACTCCATTTATTCAGCATAGAAATTTAAACAACAGTTGTTATCACATAATAAGCAATGGAGTGTAAAAACACACACACACATACACAAAAAAATCAAATGTAAATAATAAAAAGGCGTGAGTTTAGTACAGCTGTGCAGTTAAAATGTATAATGGTTGTGAACTTGGCTGTCTTACAGCTTCCTATCAGTATGAGTGTGCCTGTGCGCGTGTGCGTGTGTGTGCACACATAAGGCTCTTTACAGTGAATCACCGTTTTATTGATTTCACTTAAGACAAACACACTCGCGAAGAACACTTCACATCCATTTCCCAGCCACATGACATTGACCTTGACCTTTGCATCTGCTCTTGATCTGTGCTTGAGCTCCACAGTTTTTCCTCCTCCGCATTTCTGTTCTCTTCTCTGATCCTCCATCATATTACCCATTCATCTCTCTCTTTCTCTGGCACTGAGTGGTGCAGTATGTCGATGGAGAGAGAACTGCTGATACTGCTTTGGCTGTTAATGTCCACATGAAGCTTGTACCTGTCAAGAATATATGTATTCCTACGTCCACTCCCCTTTCTTTATGTCACCAAAAATCTAATATTCCCAAATCAGTGAGATTTTTATGTAACTTTGAGTTTCTTAAAAGTTTGCAGTTACCTGTTCTGCTGCTGTTCTCTAATGTGCTGGCTTTTCTATAAATCAAGTTAAGGTAAAATTCAGTAAGTTTACTTTTTTTTTAACCCTAGTCATCAGTCAACTTGATTTCCAACCACTACGCGACTAATAAAAGTTTGACAGACTAAGTCTCTTCTTGTCGATTGATGGTATAGCTAAGTTAATTACATCTTGCAACTTGAAATGATATAGTTACATACAGCCTTTAGAAGCCATACAGTAATTTTGTATACAGTGTAGATTTAACTTTAATTCATAAATCACTTGTTACAAAGAGGGGGCAGGTGTTAAAAGGCTACTCTCCAACTGTGTACTAATTTATATATTTGCTCTCCATGGAACTGAATATCTGCATGTATACTTGCATGGGCAGTGTCCATGGTGCTGAAAGTATGCATATATGTATTTATATGCATGTGCTCTGTCCATGGTGCTGAAGGTCTGCCTATATGCTTCTGAGCAGCTTCTGAGCTTCTTTACAATACTTTTGCTTTTGATTGCTGCCTTACAACAGCTCTCTATTTGCCATTATCATTCTTTTTTAATACAGTAATATCACATATTGAAGCTCAGTCTGTACTCTTCACAAGCTATTAGTGCTGATAGATGTGCTCTTCTGGGAATGAAAAATGTCCTTCAGTGTTTAACTATATGGCTAATAGTGGTCCATTTTCAGCTTTCTAAGGAAGGCACTTTTCACTGTTTGAAACAGTGGCATTTTGCTAAGGCCATTAGCAGGACTGGGATCTCACAAGGGGGTTCAAAACATTGTCGTGTCTGTGCTTTTCCGTTGAGTTGTTTTTTTTCTTTTTTTCTCCAATAGTGGTATTGTACCACACAGGAATAAGTGGTCTTTATTGTAACACAGAAATAGCAGTACACTTTCATGACAGCTTGTAATAATTTTTTTTGATATCATATGATATTTTACTGCATGACTTTTTTTCCTTAGTACTGGTTAGGTTTAGGGACTGAATTTAAAATGTGCACGCTTAGAAATAGGATTTGGATTGTGTTTTTCTTATAATTTCATAATTTACTTCAAATTATGCAAATTCCTCATGTGACCAGAGAGGAAAATAGCCAGGGATGCTTATGAAAACACTTTTACTGTTGCTTATTTATTCCAACATCATCTTTTAGGATAAAGCAAATTGTTTTAGTGAAGAGTGCTGGTACTTGTCGTGCTGTATAATCCTCCATTTAATACATGTCATGTGATACATTTGCAAACAGTCACATCCACTGATGTTGATCTATTGGTCTAGAGGGATCAGCATCGATTAACATTACAATCATTTGAGTGAGAAGTGAAAAATTAATGTCTTTCCTCTGCTGTCAGTTGTAATACGCTATAAAGGGCAGTGTGTGTTTTAGCTGAGGTGTTCTGAATATATCCGCTATCGTTCAGACTTAATGAGGTGTGAATGGTATTTACTTATTCCAATCACAATTCTGGTTCATTTAAACCCATCACCTCACTTCCCTCAGTAGGATGTGACATGCATTTCTATAAATATGTTAGTCTCTTCCACAACAGCATGTACAATTTGAGGCATTCTAGGTTGTTCTGATCTAAGAACAATCAATGGATACTGAGTTGCCAGAGCACAGTTAAAAAGAATAGTTCACCAAAAAGTAAAAAAATAAAAATAAAATCCTCAGGCCATCCAGGATGAAGATAAGTTTGTTTCTTCATCATAACAGATTTTGATACATAGCATTACATGACTTGCTTACCAATGAGTCCTCTGTGCTGAATGGTTGCCTACCATAAATAATTCTATAATCCATAACAACACTTCTCCCAGTGAAGAAATCAATTCCCTGAGTGGTCTGGATAACTACTTTATCCATGTGATGTTTTAATATCTGTTTAATTAATATTTGGGAATTAAATCTTAAGGATTCGAGTTGATTTGATTACACTGATTCATAATTCATAGTATACACTTTATTGACTAATCCGTCCAGCATTTAGCTTAATTTAGGGCATCTTACCAATTCTTTTATTTTGTGATCAGCAAAGCAAAACAAAATTTGTATTTATTTATTTTTATTATTATTATGACTATTCTAACAAACACACACATGCTCACATTCATACTCAAACACATACACGCGGTTTGGGGAGGATACTGAGTTTAAATAAAAGTCAAAGTCTAGTATTTGCTACTAATTCCTAAGATTGCAACCCTTGAGAGAATTCATTAAAGCAGAGGTTTAGCTTATCGTTAACTTCTGAAATCATTCACCATTCAGTAAGAGATTGAAGTTTGTGGTTAAAGCTTTGGAATTTCAGCTGAGATGAAAATGTACAGAGGGTTGGATGAAGTTCTTGCTGGCAGGATGCTGGAGTGAGTTTCAGTGGTTCAGAGTTCTCAGCAGTATGCCCTGTCATGGCAGTTCCAGCTGTTCCTGCAGCGAATTTTGTAGAGTTGTTTTGATGAAGAGGTGTAGCACAATGCACAAGTTTATTTGTTGCATAGTTTTAACAGCCGATTAAACTTCACCCACAAGGTGGTCCTCCAACTGAGTGGGTTCACACCCACCACGGATCTTTTTTGTGAATAAATTACCTTAAATTAACACAGGATCCAGTATCTCATGTTTCTGAGATACTGGGAAAGTTATAAAAGTTATCTACTTTGGTAAATAACTTTTATAATGTTCTGTAACTTCCATGAAGTATGAAATATAGAACATTCATTTACAGCATGAAATGGCAAATGTCACAAGCTTTCATTCAACACTAAACTTCAGATATCTGGAACTCATTACGCGCGCTATCTATCAAAAGGGTTATATATGGGTGAGAAATAGTATGCTTTCATACACCATAAACCTACAGGAGGTCTATAGAAAACTATTTGTAAATCTGTTATATTTGCTGTGATAGCGATTGGAAAGAATTGATTGCTCTCACAAGACTGAATATCTTTTTGTTTCAGGAGAAAAGGTGCACTTTTGTGAACGACAGAATGCATGATCACAGAGGTCATGCTGGGAGATCTGGGAACCCTCCCAGTGACCAATGATAAATACTTGTGTTTGTCAGATCCTCAATTTACGCTGGTCCTCTGAGATTTTTTTTTTTTTTTGCAGCTTGCGTGCTTGTTCATTGAGAGTCCTATAGGACTCTTATTCATACAACACACACATATGCTTTAAAAGGTCAAGTTTTAATTTTTGGTAGACTATTGCTTTGAAAACACATTGCACTTTCACACATCAAAGTAAGTCTGAGACACATGAAGAGATCACGCCAACAGACTTCCACAGATATTCTTTCCTCTCCTAAATAGCTGAGAAAAAAATACAGACAGCACACACACAGAGACAAGCATTACAGAAAAAGACTGATGATTTGACAGTAGCACCTTCTGTGATCTTGTGGCTTCAGAGATTTTTCCTTTGAGAGCCAGTGAGAAAAGAGCAAAGCCAAATTCCTCCTACGTACAGGCAGAGAAGGGTAAAAGAAAGAGAGAGAGAGAGAGAGAGAGAGAGAGATAAAGAGATTTCACTTTACGCCATTGAACAGTTACAGTAAGGAAAAATCAATAAGTAATAAACTTCCAGGCTGCTTTTTATTAGCTTATATTTGAGTTGCATGCACTGATTTCTCTTTCAGCAATCATTAGTGGCTTTGATGACGGATTTTGTTATTGGATGAGAGTGACATGAGACTGAAATGAGATCCTTTGACTTATTTTAAAGACATGCTCGCAAACTTTTACTCCACAAGCATATGTGAATTATACACACACAAATACACACAGAGCTCAATTTATGACTGCAGTGCATTCTCAGGTGTCCTCACCCTATTAACCAAACCCCTCTCAGTGGAGCCTCATCCTAGAATAACAAAATAATGACTTCCTGTTTTCACCTCCCCCACATCTTTTCTTTTCTTTTACTCAAGCAATCGAGCATATAAAGTGTAGTCATTAAACTTAATGGCTTCTGTGTAATTGTACAAATACCAGTCATTCACAAACCAAAATTGCAAAACCTTAATTAATTAATTGTCAATCGCCTTACTCTATACGGTTAAAACTTAAAATCTGGATAATATACTGTAAAATATATAGGGTTTGGTAGTAAAAAATTAAATTACCATATAATTAAATCTTAACAATACTCAAGCAAATCTGTACACTGTACGTTATTGTCAAAAATACGAGCCACCACATAATAAATAGTTTTCATTTCTTTCTGTTGTCAGGTATCAATTAGAGTGCCAAATTTTATGTAAGTGTAACATGATTTTCAAGGCTGAAGATGATTGCTATAAACTGCTTGCTTGTTGCCATGGATCTATGATGTAAATGCTTATGTAAATGTCTTGTCCCTCAGTTTCTTGTCTTTGAGGTTTGCAGGTTTGAAGTTTCATAAACTCAGGTGGTGTCTAACACACATTGGTGAACTAATCATGTCAACGTATTTGATTCATATCTATTCCTGTCATTGTCATTGTCTTAGAGATTTGACATGTCTGGCTACCATTATCTTCCCCCAGTTGAGTCTTCAGTAGAGGTGAAAGGAAATTGTGGGTGCATCATTTCTCTTGTCTTTTACATGGAATTATCTTGTCACCTGCCTGTGCATGTGTCAACCAGTCTCATGTTTGACCTGTGTACTTTCACAGACTCTGATAATGTCCAACCGAGATGAAATAAACTTTTTTTATTCCGTGACTAATATGTTCAGCGAGCAAATGTATCTCCTACCTGCTTTCTCCTTTGCCGTCCACGATTGCCCGAGAATTTCATTAGAGTGCATTTAATTACATCAGACCTGAAACTGCACATAAAAGTGATCAATCAGTGCTCAATAACATGACTGAGAGAAGATGAGTCTCTAACTGAATTCTCTTTTTTTTGTGCAGAGGTGGTAGCTTGTTTCACCCTGAGGCGTTCAGGTCAACAAGGTTGATGGATCAAGGCCTCGAATGTAGAAACGATCAATTGGATATAGAGGAGAGTGGTTTATGTGTGCGGGGGTGACCTAACTAAGTCCTGCATGCATCTTGCTTTCAGATAGGGAGGTGAATTATGGAGTGTGACTGATGTTCGTGGGTGAGTGATTTGGCTGTAATGACATCCTGTGTGGCCTGAGTCATAGCCAGAAGGTTTGATGTGAGTTGTGTAATACACCTTCTAAAAAGTGTACAGTGGATTCAGTTTGATGAGGAGGGGAGAGGTGAGAAGAGGGTAAGAAAGGCAAGAGAAGATAAGTATAGGTATAAAAAAACAGATTAATAGTAGAAGCTAGAGTAGAGAACAGCTCGGAAATGGCGGAGGGCCAGAGTAAAAAAAAACATTGGTCATTGTCACAAAAGTTTACCATTTGCACAACTTTTTAATCTTAAACGTTGCTCATATTTTTTTTTTTATTTCTAAATCTTACCGTTAACAAACTATTAATCACTTTTTTTTCTCTATAATCTCATAATTTGATGCTTGTTAATAGTTAGTAGTGTAGTTGATAAGTTTATGCATTAGTTAGGATTTGGGATGTAGAATATGGTCATGCAGAATATGTGCTTTATAAACAGCCAATTTGTTAATAATAGGTATGCTAATAAGCAGCTAGAGAAATGGTTCCTATAGTACTGTGTTACCGAAACTTTCAAGTGATAAGCATAAGAATACACGAAAGAGAAGTTAATCTGTAGACTGTTTGTACAAATAATATATTGAGACTTAAAATTGTGAGGCTTGGCTTGGCATTTTTTTTGTTCTGTTTGTTTTGTTGATTTTTCCTAACTGATTACTATAATTATTATAACTTTATTTAAAATAAAATCTGAATGTTTGGCCTTATATTTATTTTATTTGGTTTTGTTTTAAAATTATAGCAAGGCTAGAAAAATTTAAAACACTGAGCAAATAGAAATCCAAAATATTTGATATTTGTTCAGAGAGCAAAAAAAAAATCCATAAAAATGTTTTTCACGACTATCCAAAACAGGAAAGGAACGGCAGTCAGAAGGGAGAACAATGTTACATTTGTTATAACCAGAGCAATTTTATATGATACAAATACAGTATAATGCAAAGTGTAATATTATAAACACATTATAAATATACATATAGAAATGTATACATGTAAATATAAAATATATTTATGTTGCTGGGACCCACAGAATAGAACTGTATTTTTTTTCTGTTGACCTGGTTGAGATCAGTGACAGTCTTGAGATGAAACTAGAAGAGAAAAGAGAAGGTAACATGAGGCAAGAGTTGCCTGATGATCAGTAAACAGGAGCAGAGAGCAAGCGGGGCATATTTATATTTGTGTTCTCTGCAGATGTTTTCATATCAAAGCGCATTACAACAAAGTGCGTATACAGTTTGACAGTCAAATCAGCAGGCAGCTGCTTTGTTAGGTTCATAGATTAAGTCACTGGAGTCCTACTTTAAATGCAGGTGTAATATTAATTCAATTCCAGTGCTATTAGAAGCACATACGTGTTAAAAAGGAAATATCTGATTACTCAAACCATCTAATATTTCTAGGTTTATGCGAGGCTGTTTCTGTGGTTGTATGTTCAACCTTCTGTTGAACCTTATTTCCTCAGTTTTATTTTGATCAAGAAGTCAAGCCGCTAGAGCGGTAAAGCGCATAGGAGTTTCAGAAGTTTGAGAAAGAGCATTTTAGATACATGAAGGAGAAAGAGGGAGGAGGTCATGGCCTCATGAAGCCCAGCGTGAGGATATTCACAGTTTCTTCTGTTCCCTCTCTGACAGCCCAGACTTAACACACACATACACAACTATATCTGTGCAGTCGTAGCCCTCCCATGAGCATCTCCTCACATGTGTAACAACCAACGCTTAGAAAGCTCATCTGATCACTTGTGTTTTTGTTCTCGCTACAGATGTGAATTATTAATGGTGTTATAGAGCGGATTGTGTGAAAGTGTGCTGAATTTGCCTGATTTTTATATAGCTTGGTATAAGGCTGTGCTCCAGTTTTCACCTTTTTTCCCCAAGCCAGGAAAAACACCACAGAGATACACACAGATAGCATTTTTGATTTAGAGACGTCTATCTCTTCTCTGCGTCTCTTCCATTCTCTTCTCACTCCCCAACTTGTATATTGAAATCTGTTTTGGCACAAAGACATTTCAATATCTCTCTCACTCTTTTCCAAGCTTTGGCTGTAACTCAAGGGCCCTGAGCTTGCATGTCTCAGGGAGGCTTTTTTGACAGCAAATAGACATGCCTCGGCCTCTGGAGGGTTTCCTTTTTTTATCTCTGAAAAGTCAGTCGTGCTCCAAGGCCCTGCCATGGACTTTATTGATAAACACATTTGTCAGTCATTGAAACTTGAAAGTTTTAGGTTCAGTCCAGGAGAGGTTATTCGGGTTACTCACGTGTTATGCTCTACCAGGGGAAAAAAAGTCTGAATAATGTACTTTTCATTATATAGCACCATTATACATTTATGATTTTGCATTAATGGAATAACTTAATTAGAACATTTCATTGCTATATGCACTCATTAAAAAGTTACCAAGAGAGTTAAAAAAAGACCTTGTAGCAGCCAATTTGACAGCTGTTTTTATCTTCAAAGTTGGCACCTTTGGCATCGAACATCCCATAAAAAACAGATTCTATGGAAATCTCAGAAAATCCCACCTTTCTGGTCATGTCCAAATAACTGAAGATTTGCCTCAAACTCTGTCATTCTGTTGTTCATTTTCACATTCATACTCCAGCTGCGGCACACTCTTTCTTTTTAGCTTTTATTTTTCCTCTCCCATTGTAGGTTGCAATTTTCTTTTGTGCTCTTTCACCTTACATTGTTTCACTCTCCCTCTCTCTGTTCTCACCTTTTTATTGTCACTTTTTTCTTTTTTTTTTGAGCCACTTTCCTACAGGCTAAATTATTTTACCTCCTACCTTCCTGTTTATCACAAAGCATTTAGGCAGCCTTTGGTGTGTGATTGTGTGTGTGATTGTGTGTGTGTGTGTGTGTGTGTGTGTGTGTGCGTGTGTTTCCCTATGGATTTAAGCTGATTATTCTCTTAAAGGGCCAGTTTGGTCAGTGCACTCATAAAGACTTTTTGAAGACCTTATGAGCGACAGGTTAAATGAAGGTTTAAGTTTTACTCAACGGTTTGAAACACTTGTGCTGAGTGTGTAAGTTAATTATAGTTCTCAGGCCTGCAGAACATCTTTTAGGACCACCTGCTGTAGACGCATTTGCAAGCGGGCCGCCGCTGAAGACACACCTGACATGTTTTACATTGTTTTAGTAACCCACTGTTGAATGTTTGCACGCCTGGAGTTTCTGATTAGGGATACATCACAATATCATCCCTCTCTGCTGGCGGCCGCAGCATTAATGATGGATCATTGTGGCTGGACTATAAACTATATCTGTTCATAAAACATTTTGTGTAATGGGGTGATTGTGGAGGCTGTAAATCTGCTTAATTGGGAATGGTAAAGGTTGTTTAATTCTTCATGGTGTTTGCTCATGGGCGTGTCTTGTGTTTGCACTACACGTGTGTGTTGTAGCAGTTATTTCTGCTGGTCGGCTATTAATCATAAATCATTCATGGATAACCGCGCTACTGTCAACCTTTAACACTGAAAGAAACATGGCTTCATTAAATAACATGCCAGAGATAATTCACCACACGAGAGAACTTGAATGGTGTATGAGAGAGAGAAAAATTGTAGAAGTATTCGTGATAAATGATACCTTGAATTTCTGTAGCGAGGTCATACAGACTACCGATTCACTCTCACAGGTCTTGTCCTTGGGAATCTGTGTTATATTTTAGGATTTTTGTCTTTCACAGCATGTCAAAAGACATTTTATCTGTTGCTGCTTCAGTTTTTATTCTGCCCAAAGATATCTATAACCCCAGCAGAAAGCTATATTTTAGCATTCCCATTCATTTCAAGGAAGCGTGGCGTTAGTTATGAATCGTCAGTCAACTAAACTTTAAATGTCATGTGACTAATCACTTTGGACCTGCAGGAAATTACATCATAGTTGTAATGGTTGTCTTATGTCATAGCAAGGTAGCAACTATCTATTTGATGCGAGTTTCACAGTTTTATGTCTTGAGAACCACGTTGTGGTTCTGTAAAGGTTAACCCACCAGTATGTGTAAGCTTCTTATTCACGGTAGTGTTTCTAATGCTAAAATATAATTATTGGTTTTGAATTCTCTAATTTACCGTTTTACAATAAAGGCAGATGCCTAATTATGGTCATATAAAACAAAGACTGTGGAAAAGTATGTAAAAGAATTTAAGATGTTCTAGAGGCCACAGGAGGTTCTACAAAATATTATGTTTTTTCCAGTTATTATGTGTGGAAAAAAAGGCTACTAAGTTGTTTCAGTTTGTTATTTGTCTAATAAATGACAAATACTTTCTCTTTATTACACAGCTGGTCTAATAAGTTTGTAAAGCACATACAGTGCATAACAACTTTATTAGACTGTATTTATTGACTAATTTGTAATAATAATAATAATAAAATAACCCTAAAAAGTGCTTTAGTTTGTCTGCCTTTCTTGCAAAACCTTTGAAAATCTGTGGATAACAGCAGTAGTTATGTTTTAGTTTTATAAAAACTATTCTGTGACTAAAGAACCTACACATACTGTTGGATTAACCATTACAGAAACATAAAAGATGATAAAACTGATTATAAACACGTATTATTTAGACACATGACAATAGTTGCTCAATGTGTTCATAAATGCTTTATTAACACGTATACCTACTGCAATTTATGATCAAGTCATGTAGTTATAAAACATTTAGTAGTTGCCAGCTGTTTATTTTGTGAGCTCATCTGAGGTTTGTAAAGCATGTACAAAGGCGATTTAAAGGCTCTTTTATATTCCAAACAAGTTAAAAACAACACAGAAGTATACAGAATACAGAAATGTTTATTTAAGATGCAAAAAACAGAACTGTACAACTGAACACTTAAAAAATAAACCTTTGCAATTTCATGAAAAAAAAATAAAAAATATGTATGTATGTATATATATATATACATACATATATAAGTGTACAGTAAAATTTTTGCATCTTAAAAAAAAAAAACATTTCTGTGTTCTGTATCCCTTGTTTATTGTTTGTTTATCTAATATATATGTATCTAATATATTGTAAATCTAATATATCAAGAACAAGCATTTATTACTTTTATTTATACTGTATTATACTTATATATACATATATACTGTATTTATTAACTGCTTACCAAAGACTATTAATGCTTTATTAATGATGAACTGATTATTTACTAATGCTTAGCTAATATTTCATAGTGTGCAGTTATTAAAAAGTGTTACCAAGGTTTTTAATTAGGGCTTATGTAAATATTTAATTTAAAATAAAATAATATTCACATTTATAAAAGTGACCCGATTGACACAGACTTGATGATTTTGTTGTTACCTGAATCATCCACAGTTGTGTTTTTTTGGTTAGTGATAGTTGTTTATGCATCGTGAACAGTTAAACTCCACAGGTCCTGCAAGTTCTTTGGTTTTCCAGCATCGTTTGCATATTTAAACCCTCCAACAATGACTGTATGATTTTGAGATCCATCTTTTCACACAGAGGACAAGTGAGGGACTCGTACACAACTTACTGCAACAAGTTCAAACTCTCACTCATGCACCAGAAAGAAACACAATGAATCAATGAAAAAATGTAAGTATCTGCTTTAGTTTCTAATGCTAGCATGAAATGAAAAGAAAAAGATATTTGGGCAAAATATAAAAATGTACAAATCCTTATTCTGTTCAGAAAGTTTACACCCCGTCTCTTAATACATGTTTTTCCTTCTTGAGCATCAGTGACCATTTGAACCTTTTGTAGTAGATGTGTAGCATCTTATTGGACCAAAATCCCATGACAAACAAATCTCAATGTTGTGTGGTTAGGACACAGTGTAAGACGCTAACATGGTCCCTCTCAAGAGTCCTTTCAGATGATTGTTCATATCGCTGTGAGTCAGTATTATAAAGACTGACAATCAATTGTGCATATTCATGAGAACAGTCCTATTGTTTGATAATGACATGAGTGTGTCACGAGTGTACGAAGTCAGAACGCGCATTCAATTAATTACACACGTCATTCAATTAGTCTACATTCACTGTCATTTCTTGCTGAGCCATTTGTGCTGATTGCATTAAACACTCCGATAGAGGAAATAAAAGAGTGAGACAGGAAAGAGAGTCACTCAGTCTGTAGCTATATATATAGACCGTGAAAAACCATTTACACTCATCCCCCAAAACCATACCACCCCTGCTGTTTTTCCCATACACATCCGCACAGTCTTTCCCTCTTCCGTGAACAATTAAGCAAGGTCATTAAGCTGTTCTGTAAAATGACGTCTGTCTTAAAGGGCAGAGGAATCAAGAGAATCAATCTCATCAGGGATTAATTACCCTCTTAATCATTCAACCCAGTTCTTACTCAGCACTGGCCTGAACCCCATTTCACATTTATGGTCCCGCGATTATGCTTTTATTATTATGACGCATCTATTTTCTGACAGCTTCGTCATTCCTCTGTGAGACACTGCTTGCAGTCCGTTTGGATAGACACTAATGTCCCGAGACACAGATGACGTTTAATTAGGGCAGCGCTCATGGGTTTAAACACGGGTAGTGTGATGGTAAAGGGTGGATTTTAATCATATGCGAGACAAAGGTTTTCTTTTTCCTCTGTAAGTGGGCATTGGACGGTTTAAATGCTTCTGTGGTTCATTTATTTGGAATGGAATGTTTCGAGAGGGCTGTATTGCATTTGAAAGCTGATGCAGTGAAACTTTTATAAATGCACATGTTTTGTCAGCGGAGAGATGGCCAGGGACAGCTATAAAAGAAGTCTTAAAAGAGTAAATCACCCAAACATTTTGTCGTTATTTACATCCTATTATGATTTTTCAAACTTGTATAGCTTTTTTTTTTCTGTGGAACATAGGAGTTATTCTGAAGAAACTGATTTGCATTGACTTTCATTGTATATATAAAAACAATATATTTTAAAACATCTTGCTATGTCTCTTCAACGGAAGAAGGAAAAATGATAAAGATTTGGAATTACTGTACATAAGATCAGTTGAGTTGGAATGGTGAATAATAATAATAAATGTTGTGGTTTATTTAATAATGATAGTAGTAATAATAATAACAATAGTTAATGCATTAATGACGTTTCATTAATGATGATAGCACTGAGAATCTTCACATCATGTATCCGTTGCAGTATTTGTAACTTTGACGAAGTTTCTTTAGCCACTCTTTCATCTTAGATTTTTATCCCTTATCCCTTCTCACCTCGCTTTCGAAATGCTCATATACACACAGCAAAACCTTGTAGCAGAGAATCAAAGGTTCTGAAATAAGCTACTCCCAACAAATGCACCACACATTCGAGGTTATATTTCATCGCCATCCCCTGCGTCTCTCCGAGAAGAGAGCCAAACACTGGATCGATACCTCGTTGCCGCAGTGTGTCAGCGTCTGTCCCCCCTCTCCCCATCCAGTTGTAATCTGGACTAGTTGAGTGGATCCAGTCTATTAGTTGAAAGCATCATAAAATCACAAGAGGCAGTGCGAGAGCTGACATGAGGAGAGGAGAAGCAGACAGAAAGATAAAGGCAGAGAGAGAGGGAGAAAGAGAGAGAGAATTAAACAAAGGAGACTGAAATTAGGAAGGTGACACACTGGTGGACCTGCAGGGACAGGAAGTCAAATTGTTCTGGAGTATTAGAGTTCTGCATCGTCCTTCCAGCTCAGCACCTAATCCTTCCCTATCATTTCCTTTGAGGCACTATATTTCTTCTCCTTCCATCCACTCGTCTCTATACCTCTTGAGAGAGGACTGTGAAGAGGCTTAGAGCTCTGCTTCATTTCATACCCCATCAGTGCTGTTTACTCGTAACCTGCTTGACTCTGGATGTTCATCTGGGACCTATAAAGTGTGATATATGGTTTCATACCAATCAACAAATCAGCTTAATAACTTTTTTCTTGAGTGTTGAATTAAATGTAGAATGCTTTTGTTGTTTATGCACCTCTCCAATATGCATACATATATATTATATACAAATAACATTATGTATAATATTATTATACACATAATACATATATATTATATACACAAAATATATTTATATATATATATATATATATCTAATTAGGTCATAAAATGTGGTAGTTAAGCTGTCTTGGGTTGCAAATACCCGAAGAAATGGGAAAAAGCAGATGCATTTCGGCACTCATGCCATCATTAAATCAGTGTAGATTTCACTAAACCATTCATTAAAACAATCTACCAGTCATCTCGGTGACTCTACAAATGTTCATTCGAGAACACTGGCCGTGTGAAAAGGCACTATGGCCTAATCTAATGAAAAGAGCAAAAAGCCATCTGCAGAACTAACTGCTCTTTTAAAACAAGATCGGAAATCTAATTCATGGCACTTCACACTCACACACGCGCACACAGAAATCCCTTTAGTTTCTTGATTGTTATAGCCCTTCTCTCACTCAACCCTGCCTCGATTTCCGTCCCTCTCGGGTTTTCATTTCATTAGGCTCAGTGTGGAAAAGCCATGAGTATGTAAATAAAGGCTGTCTCATAATGACTTTATCACTTGGTGGCAGCCATTTTGGTGATTTATCACTATGGTGACTGGGAGTCGGGAAATGGCAGGAGCGATAGAGAGAGACTCTAGAAGAAGGACAGGCACTTGTCTCTGATTGTGAAGTTCAGGTTCTTGAGGGTCAGTGGTGATGAGCTTTAAGCTGCAGCTCAAGTTGTAAATGTTAGACTTCTGAAAATTGTTTCTGGCATCACATAAACTTTTCACAGCTTTAAGGTATGATGATGGTGTGTAGGTGTTTCTTCAACTATGACACTTTTGGGCCTTTGGACTTTAAAAAAAATAAACTCATAAATCATAATTTTTCCACACTAATGCCAAACAGTGGGCATTCATGACATGGAATAATATTCACTCTGTCTCAATTGTTGTGTTGTTCATTCTGTTATACAAATGTAAAAATTAATTTTATAGCTTGCATTGTATGTATACTAAATGCACACAGTTGCATAATATATTAATATAACACACAATACACATTAATACACAAAAGATCATTTGGGTAATTTGGGAAAATCACACTTGATATGTCAACAGTTTTTAAATGTAATTAATATTATTTTAGTAATTGAAATTAATTAATACATAAATGTTAGATGGGAAAACATGCAAAGCATCACAGTTATTAAAACAAACAAAAAATAAAATGATCACTGAAAATATTAAATAATTTAGAATATTAATAACTACAACATTATATAAACATTAATAAAATAACGTTGTTTCTATACAGCTTGATTGGCACAGTAAAGTGTAAAATAAGATGTATCCAAGTGTTTAACGCATATTGTACTTACCTTAACGTTTATCTAGCAGAAGGGTAAAATAAATATAAAGGTAATAAGTTTTCAAGTTTCAATATAACCTTCAGATAGTAAAAATAAAAATCAAAAACAAAAACTGTTTGGTTACCCAAATTTTTCAAAATATCTCCTTTTATATTAAAAAAAAGAAAGAAACAACCTGAGGCTGAGTAAATGATAACAAAACTATCCTTTTAAGACCTATAGAGGTTATTTTGCAGAGTTCACGGCTGAAGTGGACTGTGGTCCATTTGCAGGCCGGAGAAAAAGCTCACACTTTTGACACATCAAGGCCTGTGTCAGAATGCATCTCATCATAATGATGTCCACACCAGAGAAAGGCTGGTAAGGAGACGACAGAGAGTGAGGGATGAGGTTTAGAGGAAGTGCTTTGTCAGATCTTGTTTTTGTTGTGCCTCTTCCTATACTCTCTCCTTGCCCTCACACGTTTTCTGTCCCTCTGTCTATTTGAATCTGCGTTTTTCTCAAAGACTCTGTCATGATCCGTTGGCCCGTCTGTCCATCATGAGACCAGATCTTTCTTTTCTCTTTTGGCCAGGTCTACACCTATTGTTTGACTCATTTACTCCTGCTCACCCCGTGTCTATTCCACTCATTCTCACTCAGTCTGTCCTGAAATCGCATCCACCCCACATAGCCATCCGTATCTATGTGTACCTCAGTTAATATTGGAAAAAAAATATAAGAAAGTGTTTAAACATAAAATGTGTATAAATTTGTTACTTGAAACACATATAAGAAACATTTTTTAGATGTTGCTTTTTATAGTTTGGGATATTTAACAGATTTCTTGACTTGCTTAGTCTGGTTTAAGTTGTTTTGTTTTGTTTTTTAGTTTTTTTTAGGAGTGCATCAGATTCATTTTATTAATATTTATTTATTTTTACTGAGCCAATTTGTATCTCCGACACTCTCAAATCCTGTTTTAGCCTTTTTCATGTTTCCATCCAGTCATTACTGAAGAGCCAGTGTACTTACTACTCTGCCAAATTGACCCAAATTACAGCTGAAGAGTCGCAATTTCCATCTTGTGAATGAGCGCATGTTACGGTCATGGTGACATCGAAACCATTTTACATTGCCATGTGCAAATCACATCTCATGGAGCATGCCAGGAAGTTTCATGCTGAAAAGATGACAGTAAGTCATATTAAGCCATTGTCTGAGATAGTTCAAATGAACCATGCTTTATTTAGTACTTTTCATCACCAGCTTTTCATCACCGGTTCTGGAGGGACATTGTCTGGCAGAATTTAGTGTTGATGTTAATCAGACACACCTGAGAAAACCACAGTAATCAAGGTTTTATGGATTTCTTTGAAATTACAGCAGGTGTGGTTAATCAGGGTTGGAAGTAAACTCTGCAGGACAGTGCTCCATGAGGACTAACGTTCAATAGCCCTGATTTAGTATGTTTATTAAGCCGTTTTCCTTGAGGGGAACGCTAGCTGCTCCAACAATCATTTACCTTCCTGTTGAGGAGGTTTGGTCTCCAAAATGTATGAAAAACATATCTTGCAAGTCACCAACATGCATGACAGAAAGATCATTTTCTTAACCTGTATTATTTATTTTACAGTAAGAGTATCCTTAAAATGTATTCACTTGGTAAAATAGCATTGGCAATAAGAATACTAATTATACTACTACTACTACTACTACTACTACTACTACTACTAATAATAATAATAATAATAATAATAATAATAATAATAACAAGTATTAAAAACTAACCTTGAAGAAAAAAATATTTCATCTTGTTTTAAATATGTTTAGATAATTCTGCTGGAAAACTGAACAACATTAGCTTTTGTAGTGCAATTTAGCTTAACCTCTTTAGCCAGCTTATCTAAACCAAGCTCTAATCCTGTGCAGATGAGGTTTCTCATTGAAGAAATGAACAGAAAAACCGAACCAGAGAAGACAGGGAGATGAACATTTAAGGAGAAAGAAAAACAGAGACAAGAGCGTACAGGCAAGGTATGAAAGCGGAGGGAAGACTGTTTTGATTAAAATAACCTGGAAGTGTGGCAGCACCATCACTCTGCCTGTCATCTGAACAGGTGCTTCTGATGTGCAGAGAGAGCGGGAGAACAACAGAGCGTTACTCAGGGCAGGGTGGGACCTCTTCTCCTGCTGCTTCTTCTCAGCAACCGCTGTCTGCTCCTACTGTGCATCTAATTTTCCCATCGCGTACTGGTGACACATCAAATACATTTAGGAATATGAAACGAGGATTGCATCATTTGATGCCTGGCACATGCAATATGTGTTTGTATGAATGTATTCATGTGGCATGATTGTTTTAGTGTGCAATAGATTGTTTGAGAATTTGTGCATTATTTTAAGTGTGGCTGTCCAGCACATTCACAAAAGCCTGTGGTGTTCCTAATTCTCTAAAGATTACACACAGGTCAGTATAGTCCAGAGTGTATCAAAGCCTGTGCTTATGCAAGAACAATGCAGTGAGAACTTTTTCACTTCAGGACATTCCAACACCTTGTTCTCAGGTATAGCTGACTATCTACGATTGTATTCAGAACTGGTTCTGGATTTTCCAAAAATACAGAAAGCGATGCTTTGGCAGTAGGGAGCTTGCCATCAGAGGTGAAAGTGATGAGAGAGAACGACCATAAATAATGCAATGAAAACAGACAAAACATATTTATTTCTATGCAGTTTGAAGCAACAAGCATACAGCATGACTAGTGTGATTTGTGAATGACTTTTTTAAGCTGGTTCTTTGTAATGAATCAGTCATGATGACCCAAGTGAGGTCATTACACATATAGGTTGTGTCCGAAAGCATGCATGGAGGTTCATCATGTGTAATGTTCTTAAACCAATTTAGAGATAATTATTAAAAAATAAAATGAGTGTGGCTTATTTCTTATTCTTCTTAATTATAATTAAACAGATCTTTTTGTATTAATTTCACCAACAACCAAACTGCCAACACAGAACTGTGAAGGACATGTTTGATGACTTGAAATTCTGACCAGATAAAAGAAGATCTTAGAAGACAGAATATGATGCAAAAAGTCATTTCAGACCTACCTCATATTTCTAACTGTGAAGGACACAGCCTCAAACAAATCATTCAGCTAAAAGAACACCAAGAACCGCCATGATTTTATATGCTTAACAGTGTATTTCAACCAAAAATGAAAATGCTGTCATCATTTATTGACCTTCACATTCTTCTAAACCTTCCTATAAAACACAATATATATATATATATATATATATATATATATATATATATATATATATATATTGTCCATTCAAAAAACATCAATGCCAAACCAACACTGGACCATACTTTCATCGTATTGTTTGTAGAGAAGAGAAATAGAATTTAAATTTTAGGATATATTATTACTTGAAGGCTGGAGAGATAAAAATGACTAAATTAATTATTTTTTCACATATCTCTAACAATATCTTGTTAATGATACATTAGAAACACATTTTAGTTAATTAAGTGATGGGGAAAAGTCGTTAAATTCCTTAAGATTGTCAAAGACATTGAAAGGATAAGCTGGTGTTCAGCTCTCAGTCGCTGAACTTGGGTCATATGATGGGGTAGGTCAGGTGAATGACACATGAAACACAGCGTGGTCTGGCTTTTTCAGTGCCGTCTCTTTTTCTGTAGGCCTGCGGGGACCACTGCACATCAGCATATAGTCCAAACACACACTCTTGAAAAAAAGAAGCTTTGAACTGCAGGCGCTTTGAAGCCTAGTCAAGCTTTTCGCTAATGCTGAGGAGAAAGCTACAGAGAGATAGACAGAGGTATAAGAAGTTGTGTGTAGTCTAATCTCAGACAGGGCCAAGACTGTTGCTTGAATTCTTGGGACCAGGGACTAAACTTTTATGTGTGGCCTCCCTAACCATAAAAAGTAGCTGATTGATGGCCCTAGTGTGTGTCAAGCCAAAGAAAAAAAAGTGCACTGCGTCCAGAATTAGCATTTCCTTTCATCATACTATCTGTGCGTGTGTGTGTTTACTCTAAAGCAGAGCATCTCAGCCTGGTTCTCAAAGGCCCCTCAAGCTCTGCACATTTTAGATGTCTCCTTAATCTAACACACCTGATTCAATTCATCAGCTCATTAGTAGAGGCTCCAAGACCTGAAATGTGTGTCTAATGAGGGAGACATCCTAAATGTGCAGAGCTGGGCTGGGGAGCCTCCAGGAACAGGAAAGACAAACACTTCTCAGAGCAATGGCTGCAGTCAGCCACTAAACAACAATGCATTTCACACCTGAGATTAGCTGCGTGTGCCAAAGTGATGCTAAAGTAGATTATCAGTTATTATCCAGTTTTTTTCTATTACTAATTAAGTGAATAATTAGTGCTGACATTCATTTTCTTTATGAGTGCAACTTTTTTAATAAAGAAAATAACTTTTAACGAGGAAATGGACGTACAGATTGTGTAATTGTGGATTAGAAGAGAGCTCATAAAATGAGCAGTATACAGTTGAGATGGTAAAATTATGAGGTTGAAAGTCAGTGAAAGAGAGACAAAGAGTGTTTGTGATTTGGCCTTGGTACCGACCGATGCTGCGTCAGTGTTCAGCTTGAGTGCTTTTTCTGCTTATTTATATACAGATCTAGACCACCAGGGTCACCAGTATTTTGTGTTTGAATCCGCTCTAGTAGCCTGACCCTGACCAAACCATGTCTGCCCTGTATTCAGTCTTTATTAGTATGTTTTTGTAACTCATTTATCTGTTTAGTCGCATTAGCATTTTCTCTTCTTTCAAATGGTTATGATTGCAGTAAAGGGTTGTCCATAGGCAAGTTTGGGACACTTGGGTTCACTGCAGCATGGAAACCCAATATAAATATGTAAAGATCATCCTGTGTGGATCCTGGTGTAAAGGTACTTCTCTGATATAAATGATGTTCTGTTGAATGGTAGTACTCTCTACTTTTCTGTAGCACACTGCGGATACGCAAGTCTGCAATCAAAAATCAGAGAATCTTAATATGCAATTCCCAGATCAAATAACCTGAGCTATTCGATCCACATTCATTTTCTAGCTTTATAATCTCACTCTATATCAACAGTGGTTTCACTGTTGTGGATATTTGGTGAAACATCCGAGACTTACACACAATAGTCCACTGAGCTATAAAAGCAATAAAATCTTCCTCCGAGAATTTTTTGATTCATGGTTCCATTTTCTTTGACTTTGATGCATGACCCCAAAGTATTACTCTTTGGTTTTTATCAAGTTTTTTTTAAAAAAAAGGGACATTCGCAAGATTATAAATAATCTAAAAACAACACGTTATGAGGTAGCAGACACCGAGGTGAGAGAGTAATTCATGCAGGATAGAGAATGACGCATCTGCCCTTGTGTCAGAGCTGATTAGACAGACAAACTGTTGCCTTGAGTCAGTACCTTGCTATTGAGGCAGTACAGAGCCTCACGGTTCACTGCTTTCAAGATCAAATCTCATCTGGGAAAATTAACCTGAAGAGTCTTTCAACCATGCAAACGGATGTTTTATTCTTATAAAACCTGTCTTATTTGTGTTGTGTGGAAATGTTGTGATGTCACTCTTATCTCAGCTAGCGCCGGAGCTAACATGTCATTCGATGTCAGCCTGCTTGTGTCACTACATTTCCGTCATTGTGCTCATTTACGAAGTGTTCACACGTTTCATGCGGCTTTACGATTAGTGTCGCGGGCATAGGATTAGTGATTAGCATCCCACTTGTGCCGGTGTAATTGCAGTGTGCTTGTCTAACAGCTATACCTAAAGCTTCTGAAAATCCGCTTCTGAATCCCGTCGACCGCAATCTCCACCAAGTCCCTGTCAGGAAACGTTTGAGTTTCACTCCTCGGTTTGTCAGCCTAATCAACACTCTTCCCCAAAGTCTCTGTGTGCAAATGATTCCTCTTTTATCTGGTCTGAGGAGGGAAGGCCATTTGCCTATCACGTCTCTGAATATTTCACAGGAAATCAGATGAGTGTGTGTGCAGACTTTCTCACTTTTTCCCCTCTTGAACTCTATTTTTAATTTACCGAGGTAGAAGTGTGGACGCCATCTGCACTGTTCAACCCGATCTGTGAGAAAACGTAAAAATGTTAACTATTTATTTTATAAAATGCATGAAAACAATACATTGGTTGTATATATAAAATGAAAGCTAAGCATGAAGGTCCACCCTTAAGTGTAACCATCAATTGGTGTGTTTTGGAGTTGCTCTGTACCCGTTCCGCCTCCACGCCAGGAGGTCAGCCCATCCACTGGAAACCATAGCACTTTAGAAAAGTCCAACTCAACTGAAACGACTAAAAAAATCTGGTGACACAGCATCTGCTGAAGATGACGATGAAATGATTAACCCGTACTGTGAAACCTTTTTCCACAGCAGACGACAATATCAGAGACTGAGAGGACCAAAAGTGAGGAAAAGACTTCAAATAAAGAAGATAAACTTTTATGACAACATAAAATGAGTGTGTTGGCATTTTATGACTGGGTATTGCAAACTGTCCCAAACATCCCTACAAAATCTGTTCTGTATAAAATATGTGTTGTGCAATTCCTATATGAGTCCTATTACGAGTCCTATTTGCAGAGAAACCTGTATTTACATTAAAAGTTCATTTAAATCAAATACAGTGCAGTGCACAGCTTGATTACATGTGGTTAGTGAAGTAAGATTTATGCAATTCATAAAAAGGAAGTACAATTTGAACTTTTAATGATTTCAAAGTTTGAATGGAGTTGAAATGTTCCTCTTAAAGATACAAAGTAATTATTTTAATAATTTGTTGCCATTGTAGTGAATGAAAATCATTTTTATTTCGGAAAATATTCCAAAATGAAGCTCAAGTGAGTTCAGAGCTGCTCTGTTCTCCTCCCTCCATCTCTTGCTCACTCAGTGAGCAACATGGGAATCTTTTACTCTGGCATCCTGAAATAGATTAAAGATTTTCCATCTATTAATATGGGTTTTGATTAAGGAAGGATTTCATCCCTGTTGCACTGAACCCAATTCGTGCTGTGCTGAGCTAACTTTCAATGAGGACATGTTGAATTACAAATCATTCAGCCTATAAAATAATCCTGTAAATCATGCAGATCAGAGCTTTTTCACCTGTTTAGACATAGCCGTCTTATTTTTCTTTAGAAACTCTCTCAAATCCGCTTTGAAGTAAGATAACACCTGTCCTGCTGTAAATACTTACATCGTGTGAAGCTAAGCTCTCTGTCAGATAATTAGCTTAAAGCTCTTCAGAAATATACCACCCTGCAATAATGATTATGCATGTGTTGTTTGTTATTTTGTATATTTCAGGCTTTAGTAGTATTCCTTTGACAGTGTGATTCTTTAAAAGAAAAAAAGAGAAAAACCTGTGCATGTAAACAGCAAGGTCTATAATATCTAAAGAGAATGATCTGTTAGCATTCCCATTTATCTCAATGGCCAATGTCTCGAGGCCTTCTTTTTTTCTGTGTCCTTGTCTTGCTGCTTTCATTGTGATGGAAGGAACATGAGCAGGAGGATTATTTATATCCGTGGAGCTGAATAGATAGTAAGAGGGTCACTTTTGAAAAATAAAAGGCCTTGCTAAAATTGTTTAAATGGAGTTGGTTATTAACAGAAATATTAGTGTTTATGGATAATACATTGATCTAAATAAAGTGGTTGTAACAGACTGTGCTATATGACGATAAGAAAAGAAAATCCTTTGCATTTTTCACATTGACAACATGGATTTATATCTAAAGCAACTTAAAGTTATGTTGAAATGCCAGGCCAGTAGTTGGTGACATGTGACTTAGACTGATGATTGTTTGCATTCACATTTTTGTGCGTTACCTGCAGTTCTGTTTTTAAGAGGTTAAATGTCATAAACTATTGCTGCTTTGTGATTATTAGTGGTTCATTTGTTAGATGTCTGGAAACCGGCACTGTTCAAACACTTATCAAATACACTTGGTGACATTCTGTTCAACATATGGTACATAATTATACATACATATATATGTGAGTGCGCTTGTTTCATCCAGCCATGCCGACTCCTTTACGAATGTGAGTGTCCCTAATCGATTACAGGGCAGTAAAGTTTAAGCACATCCTTCCTCACACAGACCGGTCTTGATCACGTGACTCATTCATCACCAGTGAAATGTTCTTAGTCGTTAATCAAAGATCAGATTGAAGCGTGCGACCCGTATGCATGAGCAATAGAACTAAAGCCAGCAACTTTAATCAGGACGGAGCGATACAAGCCTGCCGGAAACTTGCGTGCATTCTTAATTAGCTTCTACTAAACCCCCTTTCTCCATACTGATCTCTTGTGGACTGTCTCTAATCCACCATGGCTCACATTGTCTTTTTATTATTTATTTATTTTTTAACTCATTCATTATGCTGATATTTTCTTTCCCAGTGGTCTCTTTTTTGTTTGTCTCCGTTCCTTCAACTTCCTCTTCCTTCACCCTGCATCATCTACATATCAGCACACACACATTTGTATGCATGTATTTTGCACTGTGGCTGTTTTGCACTCTTAAAAATAAGATATTATCTTAATAAGACATGACTCAGGATGTTGCGATGCAAAACACTCAAAGGGTTTATTTATTTATTTTCTGGTCACACTCCCCTGAAACTAAAAGTTTTCCCCACCTCAGTTGTAGAGGAACTAGTTTAAATAAATAAATATGGGAATAAAGTTGATAAAAATTTGACTGTGATGAGGTCAGTGAGATATAGTCAGTAATGTTAATGTGTTTTGACATTATCCTCCTAAATATACAGTGCTACAATTTAAAATAACTCGCAATATTTTTAAAAATGTAATGCAGGCATTTCTCCTTTGTCTTCAGCGTCACATGATCCTTCAGAAATTATTCTGATATGTTAATTGGCTGCCAAGGAGCATTTCTCATTTATTAATATCGCATAGCTGAAAACTGTTTTTTTTTTTTTTGCTCTTAATTTTATGGTTTATATGGTTCGGCTCATATCATTCAACCATGAAGTTCCTGTTTATTTTATGCATCAAATGATCAGAAAACAATTTCTTATAAACCTGCATGTAACTGACACAAATAAGTTTAAAAGGCTGGTTTTAGCTCAGTGGTTAATTTTACAGGCGAATAGGCAAGCAGGTGGGTTGTTTAATGCAACTGTGGTCAAATGCTTTTTTAATCTAAAAAAAGGGTTTGTTAGAATTTGTATTTTTTTATTGTCCAAATGAATTGCCAGATGTAAATTGGGCCTTCACTGATGATTTCACAGAAGAATGGCCTATTCTCAGACCAGCTGTTGTCAACAGAGAGTGTGTGGTTTATCGAAATAACACTTGAGTGTGAAATGAAAATACCTGGTTCAGCACCACTGATTTTAAATCAAGATTTAATATCCTAGTCCTTAATAAGTCTTTCAAATGATTCTGACTTTTATTAGACCAAAATACCTCTGTCTGGCCAGCTGTCTCTTTCACCGTCTGATTGTCGCTTTCTCTGTCTTTCTGTCTGTCTCTTTTCTCCATCTACTACTGTAGCAGCACCTCCGAGCAGCTATCCACTTTAATGGAACATTCTTTTTGAGCCACCATGATGAATGGATTTGAGGCAAACAGGAGATGAAAGAGGAAAAGGAGCAGCGATAGACAGGAAGTGAGATGATTTGAATTTAACAGAACAGATAAAAAGCGAACGAAAGACCTGTGAAGCCCGGAGGTGACCCTTCAGGGTCAAGACACTGCATGATGGATTAAGACACTTTGGGAATACAAATATAGAACGATAGAAAATCCCAGGAAAAGAGTCAGAGAGAGAGAGAGAGAGAGAGAGAGAGAGAGAGGCACAAAGGAAAGTGTGATTGGTGGAAATCGTCCTGCAAAGTGCAGCACTTAAACTTTTAGAAGTTTTCTTTTATTTTCTCTTTTTTTCCCATCTTTCTGCTTTTGCCTCTCGTTCCCAGCAGTAAACACAGCTTCAACAGGAAGCCCCTAACATCTTCCACTTTCACTCAGTGGATTTTTGAGTCCTCAACAAGAATGCATAATCATCCAAAATAAGAATGGTTAAGTACATTTAAAACGCCAGGGAGGGGACTTAAATAAGAGAGGAAGAGCAAATGGGAAACAGGGAAATAGAAAAGGGGGATCAGTCATTTAAAACAAAAAAAAGTGAGGCAAGAGTTTGAAATCATGGTCTTTATTCTTTTGGCTATTCACTGTGCATATATTTATGGATTCTGAATATAAACCCAAGATTTATCTGGAGGTCAAAGAACAGAAAAGGTCATTTTTCATCTCTGTGTGAGGAGAGAATCAATTATCCCACTGCTTTGAAGCGCTGAAACTCTTTATTAAATCATAGTAGACAATACCTGATATCATAAGCCGATCTCTACACTCACTCTTCCTACCTATTATCAACTTCTTTATCTATTGTCAGTCTTCTAAGACTCTATTTCTGCATGCTCATTATTATGATCATAACTATAGAGTATTAAAATCGTCCAGACCTCTTTGAACTGTTCTGGATAACATTTAATCAAATTATTGAATGGATATGCCTAACATACAAATTTCGTACCACTTTCTGCATACCCTCTGCAAGTCATTATTTGTAAATTGAACTTAAAACTGTAAAATCTAAAATGTTCTTAAGGTATTTTTTACGATATGCCAGCAACCAGAGCAGCCAGTGTTTTACCTTAATTTTAAGGATTTGTTTTTTTTTTTAACAGTATACAATGTATTATTGTTCTCCTATTTGATACGGTTCAGTGCTTTGATACAATCTGTATTGTTAAAAGCACTATATAATTAAAAGTGATTGGTTGATATATTCTCGGCTACTGCTACAAATATACCCCAGCGACTGGTTTTGTCTCCAGGGAAAGTCATGTGTTTCTGTACTTTTACGTTATGTTTTAATGTGGGCAGGGCTTGTTTGTTTGTTTTTAATATAAAAAAGTTACATTTTTTGGCAAATGTAAAAAAGCCTTTTCACACCAAAAGCTAACTGAATAAGCCTCAGGGTGAAGAGAAAGAAAATGAATGTCTGTACAATAGAAAACAAAAGAATAACTTTAAACACACGTCAGCAATAAAAAAAGAAGCACACATGTTTATGTAGAGTAATTTTTGCTTATTAGTATGGTTGAATTGATGATCATTGAAAGTGATCATCAATTCAAACTGAGACCCAAAGATAATTCTGAGCTAAATCTAAATGCTTACTGGATCTACTGCTGCATGACTGAAAGTGAGTAGCGTTGTTTTGTTCAGCTTTTGGAGCATTTGTTGTTTCTGACTATGCATAATGGATATGTACAAAAAGTGTGTAATCTGTAGCCACGTCATTGTCAGCGCTAACAAAACCTTGCACTGATATGAAAAAAAGTTATAAAAAAAGTGACCACCCAGACACTTTTGGCTGAATACCCATTTAGGAAAAATAAGTTCACCCGAGGAAAATTAAAGAAAGAAAAGCTCTTTTTAACAAAAGAAAAACTCTATTATACTGATTGGGTTTCATTAACTTTGAGGTCCATCTGTCTTTCTTCTTTGTATAAACCGCAAACGATGTAAAAGCCTCTTTGAAGGTGTGAACATACTGTAGATTCAACCTGATTAGATTTGGTTTAAATTAGAGCAGTTAATCAAGCAGAAGATGAAACAATAAAACTCTTGCCGAAGAGAGATGCAGACTCTACAACAACAGCACAGGCTAAAACTTCAAGTTGATCAATAGAACGAGCTAAGCAAGAGGTGAAACCCATTAAAACACCAGCAGCGAGGATGTGCTGGGAAGTAACGCAGCATTCTTATCTCCAAAAAAGCAAATGTCAGGATGTCAGTCTCAAATGTTTACCCCATAAGCAAGAGCAACGAGGGAGGGCGATTATCCTCGTTTTAAAGCTTTAAAAGATCTCCAGACAGAATGACAGACTAACGGTTTGCTGAGTGGAGTTAATGCTATGATTGAAAGGTGCTTCGGGCTGTGGTTTAGCTGTGCTAGCACTCTGTCGCTAGTTTAAATCAGTTCAACTGTAGTATGACCAAGTTGTCCATCAAGTTGATTGTGTCTACTAAGCACTTCCACGCAGTTCACAATGTTCCATCAAGCGCTGATGTCTGCTGAGCACAAAGGAGAAATCTAGACTTTTATGCTTTGTGTGCGACAGACATTTGTAGAGCCCTACATGGTGCGCTGATTTCAGATCTGATGGCTTTGCCGCTTTTTCAGACTGTCAGTTGACCCAAGTTGTGTTGAATCGCTAATCCAATTGAAGCTATTATGCAGTTCAGTCTCAACAGAGGAAGCGAGGTTTGAATTAAATGGTATTATTATGTTGCAGACCCATCAGATAAATTGTACTGCGATCATGAAGTCTCTGACATTCGTACCCTGAGACCTCTGTACGTGCTGCAGGTCTCTTTATTGTTTGCACTGGCAGGTGTATATATATGTGAGAGACAATGATTTGTAGACTGTAATGCTCTGGGGAAATCAGCGCTGTTATTTCAGTAGCTGATGCTGGAGATGTCTCTATTTTCCCTCTACATTTCTCTCACTCTTTCTAAGAGACAGAAAGGTGATTTGGGTTTGAGATGCTGAACTTCACTCAGGTGTGGACATGTTTTCCTTTATTTATTTTTCCTTGCATTTGCAGTAAAACATTATTTACACTACCATTCAAACATCTGCTGCTAGTAAGATGCTATTTGCTAACTTTCTATTCACCAAATAAGTATTTGGTTTCCGCAAAATTGAGCTTTATCATCACATAAATAAATTACATTAAAAAACAAAACTAAAAACAAATAGTAGCAATATCAGGCAATTTTACCACTTTTTCTGGAAGGAAGGAGAGAGGTTCATGTATTATTTAGTCAAGTATTTCTTTTGGGAAATGGATATCAATTCACTTTCATACTAAGATTCACAAAGGTTTGAACAAAATACATTTTACAGTGATACATCATATTTAGTGTGATTTAGGCTAAATAAATCATATTTTATCTGAATTATGAATATGAGTTTGCAGTCTGTATTGAATGTGATGCAAGAAAATGCTGTGTAATGCAAAATAATGGCAAGAAAAGTCTTTCTGTTGAGTTGTCCTTGGGGCTTGCACACAAAAGCTGAACGTCAGTTTGCAGCCAATACACAGTATTTTGACTCCTAGACGAATGACGCTTATGATCCAGCTTTTTAAAGGGGAATTTAAAACATGCAGCATTATCAGTATAATTTGATTCAAAAAATAAATGGCTCTCATGAGAATCAGAATCATGTCTAGAAAAAACCATGTCATAAAAAATGTGTAACTCCGTATGGGATGTAGGTAAGGTTAGGGACAGGTTTGGTGGTATGGGTAGGTTTAAGGGTGCTTTAAGGAGTAAGAGACAGGCCAACAGTGTATTTAGTGTAAAAAATGTATTACAGATGTACTGTTTTTAAAAATACAATTACAATGTAAAAACATGTATGTGCCCAATAAGTGGATTGTTCCAATTAAGTAATTAAGTGATTAAAATTTAAGTGCATATTATTTAAGACCACCTAATATAAAGTGGGGCCAGTATACAGTATCATTTACTGCTGGCCACCATTGAAGTTCACTATGAAGAAAAAAATCCTGGAATGTTTTTCTCAAAAACGTTTAAAAAAAATTTTGACTGAAGAAAGAAAGACATAACACAGGAGTGAGTGAATTATCAGGAATTTTTTATACTGGAAGTGAACTGTAGTTTTGTAGTTACATAGACAAGTTACACTGATATCCAGATCATTTAAATGCATTGATTGATAATTTTTTATACGTTTTTTTTTTTTTCCTGATGGTGTTTGCGTGCATGAGTTTAAGTGCCTGTGTTTGTGACCTTAAAGGCAATCTTTGATCCAGTCTGTGTGTTAGCGTTTTGCTCGTGGAGGGTGGACGTGCTTGAAGAGAAGCGGACACAGCGGAGAGAAAGATGGGAACCGATGAAGCAGGAAATTGCTGTTTCTCTACGTGTCAGTGGTCTATTTGTTTGAGTACCCCCTGCATGCACGGGGACCGAACGCTGTCTTTTCCCAGAGTCCTGAATTCATTTAACTGCACCAACAACTAACCAATGTGCAAAAACCACTTTATCACAGCTTTTTCTGTTCTCTCCATTTATGCTGTATTCATGTAAAGCTCTCAGCATTGTAAAATGTGGTTTTTTTTACACATTTTAAAACCTTATACTTAAAAAACAATGATAGTGGCAATTTATAAGGTTTCAAAATTACTTGAAGTACATGCTCAAACTTAAAATTGTGTAGTTGCCATGACAACTAACTGACCATTTTTAGCATAGATATGTATAAGCAGTTGCCCTATTAGCAACTGTTTCTATGGGCTGCTATACCTAAGCCGTCCACCACAACAGTTAAAGCAAGTCGCCCGTCATTATTTTTAAAAGCTATAACTATTACTGCAGAAACAGCTTTTTTTCTTAAAAGAAGCCTTGAAGACTTAAGTGGAATGACCTTTTCTAACAACTGATTGATATTCTGACACAGTGAGCTTCCATACCCCTGCAATCAAAACCTTTGACGCTGATTGTTCTTCTCAGTCTTTGATTGCAGGAATGGGCTTTTGGAGTGTCGTTATGGTTTATCTGTTCTTCACATCAACAGTTTTTTCTTCCCATCTACCTTTTTAAGGTCAATAAGGAAAAAAGTAGTTGATGGAAGTCACTGTATAGGTGGACTCAGTACTCAGACCTACGGAGAATACCATCACTGCAGGACTATAATAATATCACCTTAATGTATTTAATCCACAGGTTTCTGAAATAAACCTGTACTGTATTGTGCAGTGAAGCTCGTTGTAACGCACATAAAATATACCACCCTCTGGTTGTACATGCTTTTAGACATAAAGCCACACACATTTATGTCAAATGACATTTACACAGACACACACACACACACACACACACACACACGTCTAAGGTAATGACTTACCATTTCCCTCAAGCTCTCCTAGCTTTTATGAGAGACATGCCTCCCTGAGAGTGGTAATGACAAATTTGTGTGAAGGACAGTTAGCTGTTGCTTGTGGCTACAATACTCCCTCTGGACACACACTTAAACACATGCACACACACACACACAAGTCAATGGATAGTTTCAACAAGGATCTGACTCTAATTAAGAGCCAATTAGCAGCTAGAGCAGCACATAAATGACCTGCTAAATCATGGAGGAATGAGGGGGTTCATGAGCGGCCTCTGAGCTTAGCTAGCTAGTTAGCCACATCTGCACGTTCCGTCTCTGTTAACTTCCAGCTGGGAGATTTCTTTTCTATTGAGTGAACTGCCCTTGGCCAAAGGGCACTTGTCTTAAGTGCCCTAACATATACAGCCACTAGCACTCTGGAGCTCACGCCGCTGCTGCACACTTTCTGTCCGTGATCAAGGCAAACACGTGTCGGGAGAACATGTGCCTTTCGTGCAGGTCTCAAATTGGTTGTGCACCTACATAACCCACTTATATGTTGTTGTGGTTACTGTGAATCTGGCACTGTATGCACGTGATTCGCTAATTTTAATATGCCAGAAAGATGCAAAGAAGCCATGAAGAAGGAGAGAGGTTCATGCATTATTTAGTCAAGCATTTCTTTTGGGAAACAGATATCGGTTCATTCTCGTACTTTCACAAAAGTTAGAACAAAACAAATTTTACAGTGATGTATCATAATTTGGTGTGATTTAGGTTAAATAAATCATATTTTATCTGAGTTGTGAATATGAGTTGGCTGTCTGTATTTAATTTGATGCAAGAAAACGCTGTGTAATGCAAAATAACGGCAAGGAAAGTCTTTCTGTTGAGTTGTCTTTGGGGCTTGCTCATAAAAGCTGAACTTATAGTTTGATTGCTTAAATGAATGGTTCTTAAGGAATTAGCTCTTTTTACTGAATCTATAACATACTGTATGATTAGTGTACGACTGTATGATTGACAAACAACTTGTTCTTATGAGAATTAAAAACATGTCTAGAAAAATTTACTTCATAACCAATCAAATTCACTAGTAAATTACACATTTCAGTGTGTTCTTGTTAGTGATTCAAACCCGTAGCGATTTAGGGACAAAGCATTCTTATAAAACAAGTTTTTGTGTCAGTATCATTACTAAATGGTTGACTGATTCTTTGTGGTGTGTCTGATTTGCTGATTTGTGCAGTTGGCTGGATTAGGTTCTGTCCTCACAAATGGGGATTCTTATCCTGTGGCAAAGGACTGTAGCCTACACTCAGATAAACCATGCATTCATGCGTCAATGGCCCAATTCCCATTTGAACACAAAGCCAGTAAAATATGACGGTTAACTAGCACAGAATCTAAGAAACAGATATGCATATAACTGACAGGCATTGCAAAAGGTTAGAAGACTTGAAAAAAAACAAACATGCAGAGCGATACATTTTGTTTCGTGAGTGGTGTATGAGTAAATGAAGCTTTAATTCTGTGCTGGGACTGACATCAGAGACCTGGTTATTATTATAGTGCTTTGGCATTTTGGATTTCGAGGCATTGATGTTATGGTTTATTTTAGAATATGACTCAGTCACAGTGATCCTCATGTGAACCAAACAGATCACATAAAGTGCAAATTAAAAACATTTGTGCTGGTGTTTCAGTCTTTCAGCACTCTCATAAGGACGTTAATCTTTTTAACTTTCTTCAGCACATTCACAGAGCAACACTCTTAAAGTTTTTCAGTTTTCAGATGTTACGGGGATGCTTTATTCAACTTGCTCTGGAGAACTCTTTCAGCAAATCTCTTAAACTTCAGTGGAAATCTTGACTTCATTTTTTAATTAAATTGTTGTGCATTAATTATTTGCATGTACACACACACACACATACATTTATAGATAATACATTGTTTCATTCTTTCTTTTCTTTGTTCCTTCAGTGGCACTGCACAATAGATGTGAGACATTAGATTAGAAGCAGACCTTTTCATTCAATGGCACAAGTCGAAAATCCATCCTATTAATCAATAGTATAAAAAGAGCTTTTGACTTTAGCTTTTGGCAGACCATTATAACATCTACTTAGACTGAAGAAAAGAAATTAATAAGGCTAGTCCAGACTAGAGAATAAAACAGGAATGAGAGGAGGTGAGACTTAATTAAATATGAAAGCAAGACAGCAGCAGAGGATGTGAAGGAATAGAGAAAGAAGAACAAGCAGAGGGAGAGAAAGAGCAAGTGAGGGAACAAAAATAAAAAACCAAGAGAAGCTGCACATAAAACCTTTAGCATCAAACTAAAGCACAACATGTCAAATTTACAATTTACATGCACCCAGTCATCTCAGACGAAAGGCTTAGAATGTTTAGCATTTCATCACAGTTTCAAAAAAAGAATAAATGTAAGGGCTTAGGAGATTTTCCTGTGACACAGGGCCAGGCTGGGGTTCTGACAGTACAGAGCTCTCTCTAGTCAAACGCCAGCGAGTCTCTGACTCTGACAAACTAAGGAGGGCTGCTGTATTATTGATGATTCATTCTGCTTAGATCCTTTTTAGCCCTAATACAGTTTCTCATTTCTCTATTAATATTTCACAGCCTGGCTAATCTTGATGGAAGAGAAGCCTGCTCTTGTCCTGGTAGCTTATATGGTGCACAGCCTCATGTGTTTCAGCAGGCATGAATAAGAAGTATGCATGCATACATAAACACCCCTTAAAAATACAGAGCTACTCATAGACACAAATACACTGCCTGATAGAATTCTGAGGCATGTCTTCCTCTCGTCTCATTTTTATGCAGTTGTAATGAATCATATTCTATTTTAATATCATTATTCAGATAATCCCTCCTTCAATTTTCTGGCCGAGCCTTCTCTCTGTCGCTGTCTATCTCTGACATGATGCCCTGAAGGCCATTTTCTCCCCATATTTCTTCCTTTACTGTGATAGAATGAATATTGTCCTCGGCCTGCCCAGCGTGCAGCTCCTGATGATGATGAAGGTTAGTTGTCAGTGGAGGCTGGACGCTGTCAAACTGAGGTCAAGCAATATCCACCAGGCTTAAGAGAGATGCATTTTTACATCCATCTGTTCTTCTACCTATCTACCTATCTATCTATCTATCTATCTATCTGTCTGTCTGTCTGTCTGTCTGTCGGTCTACACTCTTAAAAATAAAGGTGCTTAAAAAGATGATGCCATAGAAGAAACAGTTTTGATTCCAAAAGAACCATTCAGTTATTTAAGTTATTTAAAGAACTGTCTTGTTCTTACCCTTTTAGAAACTGAAGAACCTTGAAAGAATCGTTGGTGAAACAGAAAATTTCTATTTAGAAAAAAGTTTCTTATATGGCATCGTGTACCAACCTGCCTATTCTTTTTTTTAATAATCAAACTGACTCACATCTGTTATAATATTATTTGTGCAAGCATTAATGAAATGATAGCTTCCACAACCTAATCAAAATATTCATTATAATCTTTCTATGACTCTATAGAGACGTGTTTACTTCTTGCCTTTCTTTGTAAAACACCTGCTGATCATCGTTCCACCCTTGTAATTAAAGACATGAGAATAGATTAATCTAACCCTGCATGCCTCTCTGCGTGTTTGTTGTTATACTAAATTGTATTTTCCCCCATGGATTCTGTAAAGTTTCAATTAGCTAACCCTCCCATCCGCAGAGGAAACCCTTTTGCTTATACAAGTGCACTGTCCATAAACTTGTCAAGTTGTTTAATTTTTCATGCTTCGACTTTTCCAGAGACGTTTGCATTTGCATTTCTTTCTGACCAAACAGACTTCTTTATAATGCATACAATATGTTAGAGTTACAAATACCCCAGCAGGAAGAACAAAATGCAATTCAAATACACAGAGAAAGGCCTGAGGCAACACAGAAAAGATATATTTTAGAGTGAGTGGAGAGAGAATGCACTGTACTCCGAGTTTGGATGAACAACATTATGCTGTTCTGTTGGAAACAATGCAACAGTGTGCAGGACAATAGTATGTAACAATAAGATAATTCAGTTCAATAGCACAACACAAAGACAACAGTCTAATCCATTATGCTGTTGGAAAGAAGGATAGAGAGTAAATGGTGATTCATAGTAAAATATAATTTCAGTCAAATTAAAGAGGGCATATCATGGTAAAAAGGATTTTGCTTTGTCCTTTCAAAAGAGTAGCTCCTTGCCAGTCCACCCAAACCGACAGCATGATTTCACAAAGCTGCCATTTTGAAAAGTGGAAACGCAGGAGAGAAATTGGACAGCAGAGAAAAGCTCCAATGGAAGAAAAGAAGGAGCTGTATTGAAGCAGGAAATTTGGAATCAAGGGCACAGAATCTTTTTTCCTCTCGATCTGAGGCTGTGTCACAGCAAATGTGACTGGCCTTTATTCTAAAAGATATCAATTAAAGGTCTTTCCACTCTAGACACTCCAAAGCACTTTATAATCACAGAAGTCCCCGCTCAGGTCAGTCTTCCTCTTGAAGACCCAGTGTATGCGTGTGTGTTATATTATAGAACCACCAGTGTTATAAAGTGAAGTGAAGTGAAGCCTGACAGGTAAAGTGTGTGATTCTTAGTAGTTACTAGATTGAAATGCAATTCTGGCATATCCAGAATTGGCTAAGTAAATGACAAGTCTGGACAGGTACTGTTTAGTTTTTTTCAAAGCAGTGGCAGTCAGGGTCAGTCTTGGTAAAATGCTTTGAAAAAATGTACATCCTTGATTTTAGGTGCCATATGCAGATCTTAAGGAGGCTGAAATTACTTGTCTCCTAGGTTAAAGGTCAAATGTTTTAAAGTGAAGACGTTATCAAAAATACTTAACTGGACATTCAGAAGTCACAGAAGTCTCTTGACCACACAGTTTTGCTGAATGTTTCTCAGACACCAAAGGCCTTTAAACCTGTCGTGCTGACATTATGAAACTTGTTTTTGTGTACTTGTGAGGGTGTGTTTATCTCAGAAGATGTTGCTGTTTCATCAGTTTGGTTATTCTGCTCATTTTCATCGCGCATGTGAATTCAAACCTCCTTTCGTCTCGTTCTTTCTCCCACTGCATTTTCAATCTAATATTATCACTGAGGTACATTAGAAATGCTGAGAGTGGCTATTTGTCTGTTTTTGATGGCCAGCTAAGCACGGGTTGGTAAGCACACAGTTCCCGTCAGGTTTTTGGAATGAGGATTTTAGCATCTTTTTCCTGCATCATCATAACATATGCTCACAAATTATAACCCTGCTGCCTGCTGGCAGAGCATCAAGACGCCATGTTCTCTTCTTTGGGTCTATCTTTGATATGTCACCATGTGTCACTGCACACTGTTCTGTGCACTAATTATTCTCAGAAAGGTTACTCTGTCTCTTTGAGTCCTGCTTCTGCCTTGCTGAGGGATGATGAATTTAAAGTGGCATTAATATAGTCTTGAGTTTTGATTTAGTACATACAGTCTCCCATTCAAATAATCAAATGGATCTATTTAATTTTATATCACAGCTAGGACTGGGGACTGGGTGATATATCTATGACCATTGCTCCAATATTCAGGATTACGTGATCCTCAAGAAATCATGCTCATATAGAAATGCAAAGTTCTAGAAAGTTATGAATAAAGAAATTTTGATTCTCAAAGAATCTCTTACTTTAACCAAGGTTGCAATTATTTGATTGAAAAATACAGGAAAAAATAGTACTTTTGTGAAGTTAAATTAAATTGTTTTACATTATATTGTAATATGTTTTAAAATGTAATTTATTCTTGGATGCAAAGCTGAATTTTCATCAGCCATTATCAGTTGAAGTTGTTGTTTAAGTGTTTAAAAATACCAAATCATGGTTCATTGTTTATGGCTGTGAAATCGCTAAAGGTCTATTAATAAAAGGGCATGGCCTTGAATATGCCCAAATGTCCTTTTTCAATTAGAAATACTGATGACATATTCTTGATGTAGCTTAATTTTATAATGGCGGCAAAAATCACTCCAAATGTAATGAGATATTTTATTTATCACCCAACCCCAATCACAGCTTATTCTCACACTGACTTTTATTCATTAAATCTGATGCAGAATCATGTTCGAAGCATCTCTTTTCGCTCTTTGGGAAATACTCAGTGTAATCAATCAGAGAGGACTGGACTAATCTGAGAAACTGCCCTGTGAATCAATGTTTGCAGAAATAACAGCTGATGTTTGTTCTGTTTATTCGTTTTGTTTGTTTACTCCACAGTGTTGATCTGACAGCTCAGCACTTTGGAATTTGCTTTTACACTGGCAGTGATTGCATCTGAAATTCATACATAATACGGTGCTGATGTACCACATTCAAGATGCACAAAAAAAGAATTCGCCAAAAAATTGGATTTGAAGATTTGAGCGTCTTCCCAGTAATCCCTACAAGAACGCGGTATTAATCTTGTTTTTTTCTACCCTGTCAGTGTTTTGAGTTTTTGTATAGTTACTTTAAAAGCTGAAATGCGAAAAAGGTTTGACTTACAGTTATCATGCTGTTCGAATAACACAGAAAAACTGAGTGAGTCAGCTAATGAAACCAAGAATACACAACAAAAAGGAAATAGAAGTTTTTAATGTTTTTTTGGATCCAGACTCACTTTTCTAGTATGAAAGTTTTTGTATCAGATCCTCTGTCTCAAACTATCAGCTTTAGGAGTTGTGGTACCGCAGCTGAAATTTGATCGATTGTGTGCAACAGTAGAGAGCAGCAGTGACTGGCACGAAATAACCAGCATTTCTGTAGCCTATATTATAATGGAAGAGACCACAGAGAGTTCTTCTTGGAGGTTTAGGCCTGGGTTGTGTGCAGTGGTGCACACTGACTGTATTTATTAAAGGTGAAATGCACAGGACAGCACCAGGAGCAGGCGTCTCAAGAATGCTGAATACTGTTTCTCCCCTCTCTGCATTATTGCACAGTGGTACAGCAGCACATGCCTAAATCTGTGCTTGTATGCATCTCTCCAGAGACGCATCGCCATGCCTCCACAATAGGAGTAATGAGATTTTTCTCAGGCTTGTATTTTCACTTATTCACTTGGGATCATATAGGCCAATATTATCTGAAATTATGGATGCGGTTATGATTAATATTGCACATGAATGCAAATAGATATAAATGTGCATTTCAATGGGAATTAATGCATGACTGGGTGGTTTTAAGCAAGATTGTGTTCATTTATCAAAGATTGTGTGATGCATTACATTCATATTGCGTGAATTAGTTTTCCGGTGCTTCCGGAATCCTCATCCCAGGAGTCTTGATGCTGTAGTTATTCATTCAAATCCGACCGGAGCTGCAAGACATCATATATTTTTTTGTGAGCACCTTATATGTTATCTGCCAGTTACTCATCACCTGTCATTTTCAATGGAATATGTTTGGTTAGGACATTTATCAAGATAAGTGCATTAACATTTTATAGCTTTTTCCTTTTCTCCTGATGATTTTCCCTCTAAATAACATCTCTTCTCACTCCGAGACTTCTGAAGTGCTTGATGCCACCTTAAAGGACATGTTAATAAACCACTTAAATATCAAGGCATGTGTAGAACAGCATTAGGGAGATAAACGTGTTTGGTTACAAGGCAAACATTTTTGTTTTAATATTTATCTTTCCTCAGCAGATATTTTGTGCTTTGATGTATGGTTTCAATAATATTGAATAAATCTCAGAAGAGGTTTTGCCTTCACCCAGTGCTCTCTCGCAGCTCAAATTGACTAGTTTTTGTATTATTTTTTTGCTCATGCTAGATAATTCTCCCGTGTTCTGCAATCACACACACTCATTACCATGGAGACTAAAGCATCCTGTAAGTGCAGATAACATTTTCAAAGATTAATGTGATAGATCACGGCAAACACATTGCTATTAATATACACATAAAAATGCACAGTCGCAAACAATCTGAGGCGTAATGTGTCACTAAACTAAACAAACGTCTGCATCGTGTGCTAATTTTTCACTTCTAGCCAAAGTAGTTCACAGCTCAGTGCCTAAAGTCATCAATGAATATGAAAGGTCACTGGCTAATAATCTTCATCCTTCATCTCTGTCTTTTTTTGCTGTGTTATTGTGTTCTAGATCATCTGTGCATCTTTGTGGGTGTTCGTGTGTGCACTAGACCTCACAGTATTGTAACTCTCCCATAAGTCTCTTGGCCTTGAACAGAACCAAGGACACACAAACAGCTGAGCCTGTGGGGGCAGGTGCAATGCCTTTGACTTTAAGAAAATGGTCATTTATCAGTTTCGTTCCTGTAGTAATGTAAGTGTAAGTGCATCTGAGATGGAATTATTTCGGCGCAATCTCATTAGTATTCATAGATACGCATATTTAAATTGTGGTTCATACGCGCACACATTTTTATGTTTGAATAGACAATGAAATGACAATATCAGTATATTTGGAATATCTAAGCCATAAAGGCTATGAATAAGTAGAAATGTGCAAATGTTTATGGTTGGTGGAACATTCACCTACGTTTCACTGCTGGTTATATATTCTCTATATAATAGTGTATGTGACAAATAAAAATCTTGAATTTATTTCACTACAAATTATTAATGTGCTTAATAAAAATACCCGCAATTGAACTTTTAGTACACTAAACAGGTATACTTAAATTCTGCTGATTTGGAACATCTTGTACTTAACGAGTTTAACTGAAGTCCAACTGAAGATATACGGAGCATATTTGAGCTAAAGTGGAACTACTGTAAGTATGTATTTTAAATATCTTGTATTTAAGGTGATAAAATCATCATCAATAGTGACAAATGTTCACTTAAAATAAAGTTGAATTATATTTTATTTTATATCAGTAAGTGTCAAGTGATATATCAGTAAATAAATTAATGAATTTGAGCTATACTTAGTATGAATTTAATGTATAATTAATAAATAAATAGCTTTTTACCATGGAATTACATTTTATGATTTGTAGCTTTGATTATAATTGATAAAAAAAAAAAAAAAAAAATATATATATATATATATATATATATATATATATATATATATATATATATATATTTATTTATTTATTTATTTAATACTTATTTACATTTCAAATTTGCACATATCAAAAGGTAAATATGATTGTCTATTTTATACTGTGCTCTGCAATTTTGTACATTGTCTGTTTTATATATTTGCATATTATTCTTTTTATTATCTGTGTCTTGTCTTGTCAATCTGTTGCACTGTGAAGTTTCTGTCATTAAAACACATTCCTCATATGTGCAAACATACCTGGCGATAAAGCTCTTTCTGATTTTTATTCTGATATTTTTATCAGTGATTTTGCATAACTTGTACACGAGTACTGTAGAGCTGATTTTACTCCAAGCAATTTATTCACCTTAGCTTTAAAGGGGGGAAACTATGAATAAAATGCATGTATATTTGAAAGCCAGCAGGTGGGTAGAAAGAATAAGAGGTTTACGGCATTTTATTTCTCCAGTTCAAGTCTCTAGTCTCCAGGATCTTATTCTTCTTAAAATTGTGTGCTTGTAAAACTACCTGTTCTGTTGTCTAGTGGAGAGTGTAAGCCCTGCAGCCAAAGGGCAGGACGCTAACAGTCTGATTTACTGACCCATGAAGTGCATGTGAAATTGCTCTGCAGGAGCAGAAAGTCATGGATTTGGTCAAAAGCCTTGAGGATTGCAGCAACCAATTCCCCCAAACCCCCACCCCCAAAAACACCCTGCTCTAGAAACACAGCGTGTTTACACGAGTAGAAAAACTGCTGCCGATCACAGATAATCACATTTAATGTTTTTTTTTGTAAAGTTACATATAAATTTTGGACCAGTAAGATTTCACAGTGGACGAGTAAACCAAACGTGTCTCGTCGAGTCAGAAAGCTTGTTTACGAGGTAAAGATAAATTTGTTTTCTTGTTGCCATATCATGTCTGGTTAGAATGTGCTATGGGTAACCTTTTGTCGTTCTATTACAGTTAACATGGCAATAGACCAGCCGTCACGGTGAATTTTACAGAGATTGTACAAATCTAAGGGATGTAGCTGCTGTGATATACCTTTTCATAGTGATAGATGAAAAAAGTGAATGATAGACTTGAGGTTGAAGGAATCACGCTTGCTTGTCTTCAGCCTGTCAGATATTGTGACATCAAGCTACTGTCTGTGACGTCCTGCAAGCAAACATTTCCTCCAGTGACTTCAGACACTTAAAGAACAGGTTAAGACTGCAGCAAACATGATAGCCTGAACAGAGATTTCAAAGCATATGTACAGACATCAAGCAAAATGTTTTATATGACCAGCATATAAAAACATTCTGTTCAGTGTTATTGTAATATCATTTCTGTACTGTATTTCTGTATGTTTATATATATATATATATATATATATATATATATATATATATATATATAGATAGATAGATAGATAGATAGATAGATAGATAGATAGATTTATTTTCTCTAAAGCTTATATATTTTATTAATTTTGCCTGTTTTTTTTTTTGTGTTTTTTTTTCTTGTATTTTCTTGTATATTTTTTTATGTCAGTGTTATTTTTTATTCAGTTTACTTCGAAACTAATTTTTGGTTAGCTGTCAAGGCAGCATTTCTGGTTTTCATTATACGTGTGATGTATTATACGTTCAATGTTAAATGTAAAAAAATTTTATTTATGTAATTTATTTTAATCAGCAGTTACTATTAAAAAACGTGCTGTATATGATAACATCATTATTGGATATGTTCACATTTAAAATAATTTGTGTAAAATTTTACAATAATCATTCAATGCAGTAGTATTAGACTTCACTTTCATAAATTACATTTTAAAAAAATGATCTAAAACTTTCTTAATTAAACATCTTAATTAAAAAACTTAAAGTTTATATATATATATTATTCATCATTAATTTGTTTATATTGCCATATGTAAATTGAAATGTTAAGAGTTATTGGTATATACAGAAATGAACACTAATGCTTGTTTTCTATCATTTTTAACATCACTTAATGTGACTTTCTCCAACAGATGTAATTTTCTAAGTTTAGATTAAGTATAAACAACTCCTTGTAGAAAGACATGCATGTTTACAATTACTTTTACAGTTTGTTACTTTCAATTAACTTGAATGTTTCTAATTGGGCTTTTTATGACTGAAAGTCCATTTTAAAGTAATGTAAATTACCAACAACAAAAAATAAAAAACCTAAAGGTACTAGCAGTATATGTAATACACAGTATTTCATTATTATACTGCCGGAGCATTACTGCAAGGTTAAAAACATTGACCTCACAGATGTCACAAACCAGTGGAGACACTCAGACTGGTGCCAAGCATCCAAATGAGCTGTTGGGTTTCATTTGGAGGTTTCTGAATATCCTTCTAGAGGGCAGTGGGGCAAAAGCAAAGGTAGTAGTTGTTCATCCTTTTTTTAAACGGTTTGATGTGGGTTTGAGACACGAGGACCTGAACTAGTGCAACTTTATGGGTTTGCTCTTTTCGTCAGATCATTTCTGGCAGGAAACACTGCAGGCACAGATCGGGATGCTCTTAACATCACTTGTGTAGAAAGTAATAAAGGGTAAAAATCAGGGCACTTTTTTTAAAAAGATAACCGCTGGAGTGAGTTTCACCAGTGAATATATTACTGACAATTGAGAGAACTGAGAGAAATGGAAGGCTCGAAAAATGTGTAAGAATTTAGCAAGTTAGTGAGCTTCACTCCACATGACCCTCAGGAGCGACTCATCAGAGATGCGTGTGGTGTCTCTTTAAATGCCTGTGCTTAGGTTTGTTAGACTCTTGGGCTTTCATGCTTTACATTTTCTTTTTGTTCCACCTCTTCCTTTAACACTAACAGCCTGGATCATTACTGCCAAGCCAAGCCCAAATCCCCTGTCTCTGAACTCTGAACTGCTCCTCGTCATGCGGTTTCTATCTTTAATCTGGGCGTCCACGGAAGGGGAGGGAGCTCTTACCTGTTCGTCTGCCCTATATTTATTTGTATCTACGGTCATGTTCATAATCTCTGAAAAATGAAACTCACAGACATTTCATTTGATGGATAAAGATGTTTTCAGTTTCTCTCTAATTGAAGAACTATCTTTCGTGTCAGTGCCAGTGTCAATACAAGCTTAACATGTATCTGTAGATATATAAATATGAAATAGAGCAGACAAATTATTAATCACATTCAAATAAAAGTTTTGTTTGCATAATATATGAGTGTGTATAATGTATATTTATTATGCATATATAAATACATACACATACAGAATATATTTAGAAAATTTACATTCATTTACATGCACATATGCATATCATTTATTTAACATAAATATATTTAAGATATAAATGTAACACATTTTTTAAAATATACTTGTGTGTGTATTCAAATATGCACAGCACACAATCACACACACACACACAAACATACATACAGTATAATGTAAACAAAAATATATAGTCTTGTTTTCTATTAAAATACAGCTCTGAATTATAAATTATAACATTTAAGAGTTGAAGTCATTTGCATACTCATGTTGTTTTTAAATATGACTTTTTTTTTTCAGTGGAACACAAAAGAAAAAACCCATTGAGATTCAGTTGATGTTTTTTTTTTCATACAAAGAAAGTCAGTGGGATTCAGTGTTGTTTTGAACCCCAATGAACTGCATTATATGAACAAAAATATGAATTACAAATATTCTTTGTTTAGGTTCCATTGAAAATAGAAAGTAGGAACGGATAAGTAAATTATGACATAATTATGACAGATTTTATATACTTTAGAATTTAATTGGAGAAAAAAGTTTCAATACAAATGGCCACAATTTCTATAAAATTTTTGCAATTCAATATTTTTGGGCAAACTCTAATTGTATCTCTAGCTTGTATGGCTATAACTACTGAAAAGACATGTGAGAAGGGGCTTTGATTAGGATGAATGTGATGTCATCAGGTTCAGTATGTTCCTGGAACAACATCCCAATCAACCAGTCAGAATTGAGTGATACATTTACAAGAAATGTCTGTTTTAGGCTTACAATAAGGGTTAAGTGCTTCTGCACCTTTGTTGTTTAGTTATCATTCTCCTCTGGTTTTTGGGAAATATTATGGGTAGGGTTAAGTTATAGATAGAAATAGAGATAGGTAGAGGTAGTGATAGGGGTAGGTCTATGCTTATGGTCAATAATGTTGTTTTAGGATCAACAAAAGAGGATGATCCAGGAGCATGTCTGACTAGGCAAAATCACTGCAACCGAAGATTCAGATATGGCAACAAATGATACCTAAGCAAGGTGACTGATGAGCTTAAGCCAGGGTCATCACCTGTTGCCATGGCAGCAAGTCTTCTTGACTGACAGCTGGGATGAAAACATACCCGAGGGGGTGATGTCAGGGCTGAAGTGTCTTTTGCGCATAAAGATGGAGCAGAAAAAAGCGATGGGTAGAGAAAGGGCAGATGAGGGGGCTGATGGCACTCTGACAGGATGGACCATTTTATAACCCGTAAGAGGCTCAGAGAGAGAGAGAGAGAGAGACAGAGAAAAGTGTGAACAGAAGAGTCTGTTGATGGGCCATTAATCTTCTGTTGAGGGTATGTTATATCACGGTTGTAATGTTTGGACGTTACCACAGGATCGTGCTGTAATGATAATATGCCTGCTGAAAACCCGGTGAGCTGCTTCACTGACTACTGTCTCAAGCTGCAACCTTCTAACGCTCCATCTTAACAGCTTGGGGGCCACACAGGTGACATGATTTTAATGCTCTGCGTAAATAGAAACTCAATGTCAATACAACAAGTTTAATTCTTGATGTAACTCTTACCTAAATTAACCACTGTATTATTATAGTAAAATTGTAGTAACCATGGTTATATTGACCACTATTTATATAAACACAGTTTTACTACAAATGCCATGATTGAACTATGGTTAGTGTAGTAACCAAGTGGGTCTTTTTTTTGTTTTGTTTTTGGGGGGAAGACCAAAATGCACAGCACGCAGTTTCTACACTAAAAATGAGTACACTATTCTTATCATTAATTCTCAGTGTTCATACTTATATTCATAAGTATTTTAAATCAATGAACAATTGATTTAACTACCATTGACAGGAGCATGTTGCTAAACTAAGTGCTAAGACACAGTATAGTGCCCCCCACACAGGACCCACACAGCGCACAGGGTGAGTACCTCCTGCTGGTTTCACTAACATCTCTTCCAACAGCAACCTAGTTTTCCCAGGAGTTCTCCTATCCAGGTAGTGACCAGACTCAGCCCTGCTTAGCTTTAGTGGACACCCAGTCTTGGGCTTCAGGGTAATATGGCGGCTAAAATAGTTGACTTTTACTAAATTCAACTAATTCTATTTCAAATCAATGCTGTTCTTTTGAAAATGGATGTGAAACAGTTCCGACAAAATATAAAGCATGCAGAACAACTGTTAACACTAAGTGACTGATAACACTAAGAAGCTTCAAATCAGAATATTAGAATGATTTCTGAAAGATTACATGACACTGAAAGCTGGAACAACGATGCTGAAAATTCACGGATAAGCCAATTTGCTGCTTAATAATAGTTAGTAAGGAAGTTGTGAAGTTTAAATATTGGGGATGTAGAATATAGTCATGAAAAATATGTGCCTTATAAGTACTAATAAACAGCCAATATGTTAATAATAGAATAATAATATGCTAATATGCAACTTCTCCTCTTGCAACTTAATTGTGAGAATTGGTCCCTAAACTAAAGAGTCACCAATAATTCTTACCAATTCTTGAACAGTAGTCACTTTGTCTGGCTGTTTGAATTTTTTTCCCCACTCGCTCTGCATGCTGGGAATGCCTTCTCTGTGAAGGATACATGCAATGTTGACCTAGAATTTGGCAAAAACAAGGTATTTTAGGAGGCTGCATAATTATGCTGTCAACCTTTTGAACCAGCCTTCGTGTCTGCAGTGTGCTTATTAAGCCTTAAAATACTGCCTTCGTAGGCAGTGCAGAAAAATTTGGAACAGAGCAAAAGTCTCTGACTCATAATGACTCTACTGAGTGACGTCTTATGCTGCATTTCAGAGCGCAGTATTATAATAATTTAATGAACTCATTTCAATTAGGCTGTTTTGAGGCATCACAGCTGAGCATGAGCTATGGCTAAATAGGAAAGATGCTAATATGAGTTGCTTAAAATAGATAAATAAGCAAATAATTGCAAGAGGGCATTGAACGAGTGGAAGAGAGGGTAAGTCAATTATATATGAAAGAATCCATGCGGACACTGTATGAAATTACAGTAACACTGAATGCACATAAATAGATGAAAATAACGGTTGTTTGAAAGATTATTTCTCTGTTGATGCATGACTTTCTTTTTTTTATTTGAAGCTTTATTGTCTAGAATACTTTGTACATTCCCTCATCACATACTTAATTAGCGCTAGTCAAGCACATATAACTGCTATAACATTTATGACAGGGGTGATAAAAGATTATAGTTGTGTAATGTTGCATGTCCAGTAATGTTCTTTGTTTAATTGGATGTAAAGATGATGAAGTTTAACTAAACCAGTCTGCATTTGTGAGTGAGTGTGTGTGTGTGTGTGTGTGTGTGTGTGTGTGTGTGTGTGTGTGTGTGTGTGTGTGTGTGTGTGTGTGTGAGAGAGTCCATTGTGTACACATTTCTTCTGTGGTTTGTATTATGAATTATTCACCCACTCACACTCATCACTGTTAATGCTCCGTGAAGCAAAGTGCTCACCCTGCAACTCTACGGATTTTTATAAACATAACTGCCGGTAAACACCCCGCCCAGACCCCCTCCGTTCCATCCTGTGACAATCTACTGCAGAATGGAAATCGATTTAGGGGAACAAAGCAGGACCATATCACAATAAAGGTGGTCAGAATGCTCCAGTCCTCTCTGGCTTTGATAAAAGAGCTTTACTGGTTCTTAACACACCTGATTTAAATTTTACAGTCATTGCTCCATCCTCCGGTAAGCTTTTGTGGAAGAATGAGAATTTGTCAAAGGAGATAAGTGTTGTATCACCTGGTTATGTCATATTAGTGGAAATGCTGGTCCAGTGCAATTACTGTGGCAATCAGGAAAACTGCTTTTTTTTCTATTATGTGGGAGAAAGTGGTGGTATTTTGAAGTCTTTTCAGATATGGCTGTGGAGGTGTTATGGTAGCATTTTGAAGGGGTAGTTCATCCAAAAATAAAAATTCTGTCAGCATTTACGTATCATGTTGTTCCAAAACCTGTGTCAAATTCTTTCTTCTGTAGAAGAACATTTTGAAGAATGTTGATAACCAAACGGTTTTCACTTCCAACATTTGAACAAAAATCACTGGAACATAAAACAAGACATTTTGAGAAATTTAGAAAAAGTATTGATGTTTTTATAACAACACGAGGGTGTGTATATAACTTTTCTCTTTGAGGTTTCTATACCTCCGATTTTGGGGTTTTAATACATGCCTACTTGCAAACTTTTGAGTTTCTTGGCCATTTTTTTTCTGTTCCTGTTTCCTGAGTTGAATTTGTGTGTGAACGATGACACCATAAAAATGTCAGTGTGTCATTGATTTTGTGATGGTGTGATTGACCGTGTGGAATCATAAGGCCGAGCAGGTTTGGGTGCCAGACTGTCAAAAATATCCTGGCATTATGCCATTAGCCGCGAGGCACTGGCATTTCCTGTCCAGAGTGAGGATATAATGCTTCTGGACTCACTTCTCTTCCACTCAAAGGATAGAGCTACTCAACAGCAAGGACTTTTGTGCTCTCTTCCTCTCTCTGTGGAAAATTTTTTTGACTTAAGTTGAATTGTTTTGCAGAAATAGTAAATGTTTTGATTGTTTAATAAGTTTTAGATAATTAAGATGATTAAGATTACTATGATAAGATATATGGTGCTGTTGCCCAGTTGTTTACATTGTTTTTGTTTTTCATTAGTAGCATGCAAAACTATCTATGTAAACTTTGCATTGATTCAATTTGACTCAAAATATATTTCATATATTTAAGATGTATTTAAAATGCTTGTGTTTATACATACATATACACACACACACACACACACTCTATAAAATGCTTCAGGATTATCTAAGTGAAAATCAAATTAAGAATCACTTTTTTGTTGTTTTGCTTTATTTTGTTTTGTTTACAACTCTCTTGTCTTAGAATATCCACAGCAATAAATTCATCAAACTGAGATTTCATCCTATGGGAACATAACACCCACTTCTTGGTGCAAAAGCCACTTTATAGATAAACACACACTGTAGAGAGAAATAAAAGAATGGAGGAGGGCCTGGAGACAGCGAATGAAATGAGAAAACGATGGCATCCATGTCTGAAGAAGATAATCCATGTGGCAGGCGACAAGGGAAAAAAACCCACCAGGCCAGTGACTGATAAGACTCAGAGACATCATAGAGCACTTCCAGGTCTTTAGATGTGAAACGGCAAAACATTATGCTTCTGGCACACCAGTTGAAACTTCTCCAGTTTTGAGGATGACTTTACTTAGTTCAAACATTTGCAGAAAAGACCACATTTTTCTCTGCGGGTTTAAAACCCTTGGGGTAGTCTTAATTTTCACCATTTCACTGATAAATATCCTTTCGGTCAGAGAACCGATCTACATTCCGCATCTGTCAGTAAATAAAAAACAAAATGCAGTGTGATCAGCTCTATGGGGATCGTTCATAAAATCCACCTTTAACGCAGTAGTTAGCAGTTGAGAAGACATTTTGCTCCAAATATATCTAATTACATATTCACGAATATTCCAAATGAACCTGATTTATTCATACATCTATATTCTTAATCGAAACCTTGAATGTGCAGTTAAACAACTAGATGTGAATGAGCGTGACCTTTTGTGAACGTCAAGTTGTGCTTTATCTCCTACTGCTTTCCCTAAATATGATTATCATAATGTATTCCTCTTCTGCGTGTTCTTATGGTTGACCCATCACACACTTGCCTGTTAAAGGAGCCCTGCCACAGTCAAGCTTCTCTTGCTAAAGCTGTATCACACAAGCACCTTCGCTAATAGCATATCTGTCTGTGTCATTAGAAGCAATGGGCATCACTCAAACCAGGTCACGCCATTTTGTTCTAGAACACTCAAAGCGCTTCCTTTCTTTGAATTTTTAATGAGATTTTGTGTGTGTGTGCGTGTGTTTGCAGAAGCGTACAAACCAGCTAATGAGCTTGATTTAGCTCACAAAGGTTGGGGCTTATATATAAGTCACAAATGTGACTTGGTTATAATATGCAAGTTAATTGAAAGTGAATTGATGTGTTTTGCAACATCCTGTGTTTTAACAGTAACCTGCTAGCCTCGAGGTCTTGGTCTTGACATGAAAACACCAAACTTCGGTACTAATGGAAGATTTTTTTTTTCTCTCTGTGAAGTGAAAATGGAAAAAAGAGCCACTTTTTGCCTTTCATTACTCGGCTAAATTGGTTTAATGGTGTTAGAGGCTATTAAGAAAGTATTTGGCATGTATGCTCAAATCAAGTCTTCACAAATGTTTTGCTGTTTGTTGTTAGTTCAGAGAAACATCCTTGGTCAATAACAGCAAATGACTATTGGCATGTTTACAATGACTTTGAACATTAACATACAAGGCACTAAGTGGTAATGACAGTCTTTCTTTCAAACTTCAGCGGTCATAATGGCTTATTGACCGTTTTTAAAGGGTGATATGCATTTGTGTGCTTCCAGCTGAGTATTGAGTGAGAAATTTCTGCAGCTGTCATTTTATAATGTTAAGTCATCTTTGATTAACTCCTCCTAAAACCTTATTCATTAAGACAGTGATTGGCAGTCACCTTTAAATTGCGTAATTTGTTAAAGTGCTTTGAGTTTTTGGATTAAATTATATTATTAGCTCATTGTCAAAGCTGTATGGCTTAAATCCTAAACGGATAGCCTGGTTCTAAAGAGACGTGTTTGGTTTTATGAGGAAAGACGGCTTAAAGTTGCTGGTTCCTATTTAATAAGCTGCGAGTTATCTTGAGCAGAAATCCTTGCTTCTGTTTGCCTTGTCAGTTGAAATTAAATTGAATTTGTAATAGAGAAGAAGAAAAAGAATTAAAGCTGTCAGTCTTTGCAGGAAATGAGGACTGTATGGCCCACTGTTCCTTAACTCTCTCAGTTTCTCTTTAAAGGGTGATTTCTGCTAGCACTTAGCTCAGGCATGAAGGATGAGACTGAATATTCATGTCGATTTTGTGGGCTGTGGTCTGGCAGCTGCAGGCTATGGTGATTTATCTATGTGTGTGTGCGCGTGTGTGTGTTTGTGTGTGTGTACAGACATGCTGTAAGGCGAAACCTTCTCAATCATTCATCCATCCATCAAGCTCCTACACTAGAAAGAAGCAGCTCTTTAAGAGACCTTAGATTAGCGCTCTCCACACCAATCCTTGGAAAGATACAGTTTCAAAGCAGCTTTCCAAACACGGTTTCATGCTTATCTTCGAGCAAAGACCAAAATCTATCAACATTTTCGCTTTTCAGGCGGTGGATCGCACATCTGATAGAGAAATACAGTACACCTCTCTATGCTTAAAGGCAAGTTCACCTAAAAAAAACTATTATTTCATCATTTACTCACCCCGTGTTGTTTCAAACCTGTATTGGCTTATTATCTTGTGTGGGAAAATGCTTCAACTGTTTTTGCTTGTACAATGAAAGTCAATGGAGTCTGAAACAACATTAACCGTATGGTGCTCAAATAAAACAAACAAACAAAAAACACACAATTTTACAATATGTATTTGGTGTTTCACTGACGAGGTTTGGAATGACATGAGGATGAGTAAATAATTTTAAATGTTCATTTTTAGCTGAACTTTTTCTTTAAAGATTCTCGATTCTTATACACTGAGGGGGTTGAAACATGCATAATCATAATTATCATCATTATGTACTGTGTAACAAGGGATCCAGATTTTTCCATTTATGTCTTTTCTTGTACGTTATCATCAAAACAAGCTGAGAATTGCTTTATCTCGCTCTCTTAATTACATATCATTTCACTATCGCATTTAGTCCCAAATTAGAGCTAAAAGCAGAACGAAAAGGATAGAGGACTTGGGCTTTGTAAAATGCGGTGGTCCCTTTTCACTCTGTTACTCTCAAATAGTTGTATTTGTCTCTGCTCAGTCCACTGTGTAAAACACCTTCATTGGTAAATGAATATAAATGCACCCAGCTCTCTGTCCTTTCCTGCACGTCATCTGAACAAGGGTACATTGGGGTCGTTCTATCGCTCTTTCCTCGAGGGCTTTGATGAGGCAGGGCTCTGAAGGGTGACCGAGAGATTCACTTTGCATCCTGGAAACAGATCTAGCTCTCACAGACCCACATCAAAAAAGAGTATTTTCTCTAATATAAGCATTTAATGGTGAGCCAGGGGGCATGTCTGAAGATAAAGAAGCTGCACAGTTCTAATCATGTTCTGGAGGACAAACAAGGCAAGAAATGCAAGTCTAAAACCCCATATATGACTGTCAGTCTGATGAACAACAATTATAACTGAATGATGTTAAAGACATGGTTCATCTAAAAATTCACCATGTTCTTCCAAACCTGTAGAGTTTCTTTGTTCTGCGGAACACAAAAGGATAATCTACTGGCAGCTCTTTTCTGGCAATTTTAATGCATGGGGACTCAGGCTTTCAAGCTTCCAAAAGGACTAAAAAGCAGCATTAAAGCAGTATGAAAGTCCACATGACTTGTGCTTTCCAAGTCTTCTGAAGCCATGTGAATGCTTTGTGTGAGTAATAGACTTTAAATAGATGAAAATGTTCCACTTTTTAAGAATTCACTTCCAACTTCACCCTATTTCTCCTTTTAAAAATTCATGAGAGTCCATGAGAGAAGTATTGATGCCCAATTTGTAAAAATTTCCCTTTGAATTTGATCTTTCCAATAAATCAAAAACTGTATGATTTGTTATTTGTGATGACTCAGATTCATCCGGTTTCAGAGGAGAATGAGATCAGTCAGTAATGACTTCCTCCCACAAAGCTATCATCACATGACGTTTTAGAAGAATATATTAGAAGACCATTTTTATAATACATTTATTTTGCTTTTGCATTGTTTTGAAACAAGCATTCAGCATATTCTTCAAAATGTCTTCTTTTGTCTTCCACAGAAGAAAGACATACAATATGAGAGTGAGTGCAAGGCATATGTGACATATGTGTCATTTTCTGATAATCCAGCCAATTTTTATTTTTTTTTCATTGAAAGTAAACACATGCTAAATACAGAACTAATAGCAGCCTATAAGGCCTATGGAAAGGCCACTGTCTCAAAGCCTATATTTCAATAAACAACTGTCAGACTTTTTCAAAAGTAAACATTTAAGGTCTTGGCTACAAAATATATATATATATATATATATATATATATATATATATATATATATATATATATATATATATATATATATATATGTATAATTATATATGTATAATTATCAACCCTTGTCACAACCAGCTCCAATATTTTAATTATAGTTATGTGTAACATGTCAACACTTGTTATGACCAGTTACAGAAATAAGGATACTGAGTTATTTTTTTGGCATTTGTGCAAGGAATAAGCAAGGCGGTTGAGGGACAGATCATAAATATTGTAGATGATATGTAAACCATTGTTTATTTGCAGCAGCCGTGTGCGTTATGCATTCTCTGCCAGATTTACATCAATATCTTATAACCAGAGTTCATCGACCTCTCAGGAGGACGATTCAGACAACTTCACAGCTCAATAAATAGACATTTTTTGAAACTAAATTATTTATGAAATTTAAAAATATACATGCAATAAAAAATATGAAAGCTTCACATTAGTACTTCAGACGATTTGCCTACTAAGCTTTCATTAAAAATGTATTTAACTGTATTTCATGGCATTTATACACATGCAGAGTGAATCAAAAATTTTGTCTGTGGAAATCAGAGACACATGCTACGTATAAGTGAATTTAAAAAATGTAAAAAAAAGTCTAATAAATGCTCGTTCTTTTTCCAGGTGTTTACACGTTATGGGAAGTGTTACATGTTTAACGCTGCAGAAGAAGGGAAGACTTTGAGAACTACGATGAAAGGAGGCACAGGCAACGGTCTGGAGATCATGCTGGACATCCAACAAGATGAATACCTGCCTGTTTGGGGAGAAACAGGTACACACACAGTCAACCCTCATCACACAGTGTACACTTGAGCTTTCCAAGAGGTGTTCCTTGTTAAACATCTTTGCTAATTTGCAGGAGAAACTCTGATTGTCTTACAGGTGTCTGATTAGGGCAAGGTTTTGTCAGTGTTTGCAGTGAGACGTCGTCCCCAGAGACGCAGTGAATATTTGTGAGAGACACACACCTTGAAGAACAGCTGTGATGCTGTAATAGTGTAGACAAATCCAGTGGGATTCATTATCAAATAGAAGTTCTTGCATCCTGTTGCACTGATCTGATGCAGCTACACTTCTCTGAAGAGAGGTACACAAAAAAACTTCACTTTTTTGATTACCATTGTGACACCCGTGCATAGCTTCCCTTGTAGTGTGTACACTATTTCAAAGGAGATGAAAGCATTTAGGCTTAAGAGAGCGGCATTGAGTATTCCCAGCAAAAGATTCATTAGCATTTGAAAGGTTACAAGTTTAGCTGAGGCTGAATTCAAATTTATTCCAAGAAATATCGACATACTTTTCACAACAATGAACAAAAGGAATCAGAGCGTGATGACTATACATTTCATCAGCTGTTTTGGGAGACTGGCCTTTAAAGCAATGGCACGAATTGTACCTCAGCTTTATTACTGCTTCAGGGCTGACGCTTAAATCCTTTAGATTTACGCTTTCCTCACCTTCACATAAGGATATGGACAATTCTTTCTAAAATTCCTATGTACCGTAGATCCAGTATATGACCTGTTTTATGGCCCGAAGTCCATCTGTTGTCGGTTCAGCCATTAGAGCAGTGCTGTGGGGCAAATGCCTTTGGGGAGATTTCGTAAAGGTGAATGCTGAGGTCTCATTCTCTTCCTTGCATTCAAATGTAATGCTATGATGAGGCAAGCAAATTTGCACATGTGCACATTTTCTTCTGTTCCTCCTCCTTTCTCTTCATATGGTGTCCAGTATTCTTGCTCTTACGTAAACACATTCTGGCATGTATCATTAAAGCACCAGATTTGAATTGTTCAGTGTATAATGACTCACACAGAGCTATTATATGGCTTCAGAAGACTCTGAATATTCCTCATTCGGAATCACTTTTATGATTCTTTTATGCAATATTTGGAGCTTGAGAGCCACTATCCTCTCATCCCACATCCATCTCCTGTTGTGCTCCATGTTGAGTAAATGAATTTCTTTTTTGGATGAACTTATCCTTTGATATTGCTCCAGCAAAGATGTTTTCAGTTTTTCTGTATTCATTTATTTGAGGATATTCGGATAAAATTATGAAAATGATCCTTGCACAGGAAATAATAGAACAATATAGGAAAAGTTTAACTTTTCATTATTCAACTAAATCAAATATAAAGGTTTTTTTTCTTTGTTGCTGTTTGTTTCTTTATTTTACAGTTACACTCATTAGTTTCTTATTAGCATGCATATTTCTAGAACATTAGCCATTTAATAGTGCTAATTATGCACATATTAATGCCTTTTTCTAAATGACCTTATTCTATATCCCTAATCCAACCATACCTTGCTAGCTCTTAATTTATTGAGTAAAAAGGCATAGTCAATAGTTAACAAGTTGCTACCTGAAAAAGGCACATGAACCTGAAAGACAAAATAGAGTTGATGTTTTTCACAGGGTTTTCTTAGTGAACTTTCACAACTAATACAGTAGAAACACTAGATAGTGGTGAGTTTTTCAAGCTTCAAGGGAGGTGTGACAATGAAAAAATAATCTAGCATCTATTGGATAGACGAAAAGTCAGCAGATCACCTGTTGTATTGTTTACTTTCTTTGGAGTCTGAATTATCAAGACCAGAAAGTCATCTGTCTGCATCCACCGCTCTACCTCTGACACTCAAGCATTTTTGGAGGGCCATGGGGAAAGAGATGGAGAAATTGGAAATGGAAGAGGTGAAGAGGAAGTGTGCGCATGCATATGTAATATAATAAATGTGCTACGTCGTGCTGAAAAATCTTGGTAAGATGACACGTCTGGAGCAGAGAAAGAGCCTGTGATAAACTTGCTATCATCTTTTTCAAATTTAAGACATTGAGAGAGATCCTGAGCCTCACTGAATAAATGTGCAGCCAATCCGTCATTCTGTCTGCTGGTTTCCAACTCTGATGAATGCAGAGTGATGAAGAACTTATTCACTTTGAAAGAAGAAATGGGGAGATAAACAATATATTATGTAGAGCAAGATTCGGTGTGCTTGAACGGGAATATTTATGTGTTTATTGTTTTTTTGGAAGCTGTGGTGAAGCTCAGCAGTACTATAAATTCAGTCGAAAGATCACTACTTTACTTTTTGATTCAATGCATTTTTGCGTTCCTCTTTCTCATTTCACTTCTCTTTTGTCTTCTTGTCTTTGCATTACTCTCCTAAATTTGCTAATTATAATAAATAAACTCACTTTCACTATCTCTCCTTGTAATAGATAAAAATTAAAGTTAGCACGAACCGGACGTTTGCTGCCGATTTTACTTCTGTATTGTAACGTACTTCAGAGACAAACAAAATATTGAATGAGGAGAATAGAGGGCTCTGCTTGTTTTTCCTACATCAAATTAATTAGATATAGTGAAGTAGGCGTTTTGTTCAGAATTGAACACTGACAGTTAATGATGTCATGCTCATGCCCAAGCCGTCAAACTGATGTCATCAGAGATGAGCCATTGTTTTAGAGGGGAGGAGCATTTTCAGAGTTATGAGTAATATAGTAATGTGCACTAACAAAATATAGTCAATTTTAGTCTAGTCAATATAAACTAACTATTTATCTATGGGATGAAAGATCTAAAATTGTATCACTGTAAGATTAAACTTTTCAAAATAAATACAGAGAAAGAGAGGCTTTGTATGCGTACACATTGAGACTGACCGTGGTTTAAAATGTTTGTTTTGTCAGGAACGAACACGGATTCAATAGCAGGTTCAACTTAGTTTATTAGTCGTTCTAGAACAAAAACTTGACTGGAACGGAGGAACAGAAAACTTCCGAAGAAAAAATCAAAACAGCCTCCAGTCACTCCTCTCAGGCTGGGAGCGAAGAAAACGGGAAACTTGAAAGAGTCTCTCTACAGTCCTGCTGCTCGAGTCCAAAGTCAGATCCAGAGGATCAGGTGAGAGCGAGCTGCCAAACACAGCACCGGAGGAACCAGGCCCGGCGCAGGGGTTCGGAGGTCTGGAGAAAACAAAAAGGCAGAGCAAGCGAAGAGGAAAAAAACTAAAAATACCAGCTGAACTTGGAGCCTAGACAGACTGGACTGGACAGGACAGGACAGGACTAGACTGGACTGGAGGCACTGGTAGCGTCCTCACACCACAACGATCAGACACAAGACTGCAAACAAAGGGAGCTTAAGTAGGGGGAGCAATTAAGGAGCTAACGAGCCACAGGTGAGAAGGCAGCTAGAGTGATTAATGAGATAACAATGGGGGGGAACACACAAGCACATGGCAGACTGTTTGACAGAAAAACAAAAACAAACTGATCAGACTGAAGTCATGACAGTACCCCCTCCCAGGCGCGCGCCACCTGGCGCCCTAGGGGGAGCCCACCTCGTCGCCGGCGGAAGTCCTCAACCAGTGTCTGATCCAGAATGTCCCGGGCCGGTATCCAACACCTCTCCTCCGGTCCGTAACCCTCCCAGTCCACCAGAAACTGGAAACCCCGACCACGGCGTCTGACATCCAGGAGCTTTCTCACAGTGTACACTGGAGTACCATCCACTATATACGGGGAGGGAGTCGGGGTAGACCTCACAGGGTTAAGGGGGAACGAAACACAGGCTTAACCCTGGACACATGGAAGACAGGGTGGACCCGACCAAGCGTGTAGGGGAGCTTGAGCCGCACCGCCACTGGACTCAGAACCTTGGTGATAGGATATGGACCAATGAACCTGGGCGCCAGCTTGCGAGAAGGCACCCGGAGAGGCAGGTCCTTGGTGGAAAGCCATACCTTCTGACCACACACATACTGAGGGGCAGGAGTCCTGTGACGATCAGCCGCTGCTTTGGTCCGTCTGGAAGTCCGGGCCAAGACCTCCTTAGCCTTCTTCCAGGTGCGACAACACCGGCGGACGAAGGCCAAGGCAGACGGGACCGCAGCCTCGGGTTCCTGAGTAGGGAAAAGGGGTGGTTGATAACCCATTGAACAAAGAAAAGGAGACATACCTGTGGATGCTACAGGAAGGGAATTGTGGGAATATTCGACCCACGGTAGCTGCTGGCTCCAGGAGCTCGGACTGTGTGATGCCATGCAGCGGAGAGCTCTCTCGAGATCCTGGTTGGCTCGCTCGGACTGCCCATTGGTCTGGGGGTGAAAACCTGAAGACAGACTCATAGAGGCCCGATCTGTCTACAGAACTCTTTCCAAAACCGGAGACAAATTGTGGTCCTCTGTCGGAGACCACATCTACCGGAAGGCCATGAATCCGGAAAATGTGGTCCACCACCACCTGAGCGGTCTCCTTGGCGGAAGGGAGTTTGGGCAAAGGGATAAAATGGGCCGCTTTAGAGAAGCGATCCACCACTGTCAGAATCACGGTGTTGCCTCTCGAAGGGGGAAGACCAGAGACAAAGTCAAGGGCCAGGTGTGACCAAGGACGAGAGGGAATGGGCAGGGCTGCAACAGACCAACAGGAGACTGGTTCGAAGTCTTATTCTGAGCACACACCGAGCAAGCCAACACAAACTGCCTGACATCGGAAGCCATGGTTGGCCACCAAAATCGCTGACGGATGGTAGCCAGTGATCTCCGAACACCTGGGTGACAGGCTATCCTGGACTCATGACCCCACTGGAGAACCTTAGGGACGCAACGCAGCCGGCACAAATAACCGACCCTCTGGGCACCCCTCTGGCACCTCTCCCTCCCGTCCGGCCTTTCTCACCCGCTGTTCGATGTCCCAGGAGAGGACCCCACAACCATCCTTGGGGAGAATGGTATCGGGGTCCGAATCCCTCCCAGGAACCTCAAACAGGCGAGAGAGGGCATCAGGCTTAGTGTTCTTAGACCCGGCCGATACGAGAGGAGAAGTTAAACCGCCCAAAGAAAAGTGCCCAGCGAGCCTGGCGAGCATTTAACCTCTTGGCCGAACGGATATATTGGAGGTTCTTATGATCCGTCCAAACCAAGAAGGGCTGCGCAGCTCCCTCCAGCCACTGGCGCCACTCCCCCAGGGCCAACCTGACTGCCAGCAGCTCCCTGTTACCTATGTCATAGTTTCGCTCTGCAGGGCTCAGGCGGTGAGAGAGAAAAACGCACATGGGTGCACCTTCTCATCTCCAGGGAACCGTTGGGATAGAACGCGCGCCTACCCGACCTCTGAGGCATCTACCTCAACAATGAACTGACGCTCAGGATCTGGAAGACAAAGAACAGGAGCAGAGATGAAACGGGACTTAAGAACATCAAAGGCCTCCTGTGCCTGAGAATTCCACCTGAACGATACTTTAGGTGAGGTAAGTGCCGTTAGGGGTGCAGCGACCAGGCCAAAGTTCCGGATGAATCGCCTATAGAAGTTGGCGAAGCCCAGGAACCGCTGCAGCGCCTTCCGAGAATCGGGGATTGGCCACTCGGCTACGGCTCTTATCTTGGCAGGATCGGCTTTAATCCCCTCCGCTGAAATGATATGCCCCAAGAACGAAACTGACTTGGCGTGGAACACACACTTCTCCGCCTTGGCATAAAGCTGGTTCTCCAGCAGCCGTTGTAGCACCTGACGCACGTGTTGAGTGTGTACCTGCAACGAGGGGGAGAAGATGAGAATATCATCAAGATACACGAAGACAAACCTGTTTACCATGTCCCTCAACACGTCGTTGATCAGGGCCTGGAAGACAGCTGGGGCATTGGTAAGCCCGAAGGGTAAGACCCGGTATTCAAAGTGTCCCGTGGGGGTGTTAAAGGCTGTCTTCCACTCATCCCCCTCACGGATGCGGACCAAATGATAGGCGTTGCGGAGGTCTAGCTTAGTAAAGACCTTGGCTCCCTGTAACAACTCAAAGGCAGAGGACATCAGAGGTAGAGGATACCGGTTTCTTATGGTGATGTCATTCAGGCCTCGATAGTCGATGCAGGGGCGCAGAAGGGGGCACGAGCATCCCACACGGCAGTCGCCCAATCGCGGGCCCTTCCTTTAAGGAGGGTGATGACGAATGCCACCCGAGACTCCTCCGTGACATAACGGCGGGGCTGGAGTGCAAAGACCAGGGAACACTGGGACAGGAAGGCCCGGCACGCAATTGGGATCCCGTCATAGGGAGGAGGGCTATTGGTGTGGGGTTCGGACCGGCCTGAGGTGAAAAAAACGACTGGGAGGCAGCTGAGCGGGCGGCCTGGGCCTCTTGTTGGAGTTCTTGCACCCTGGCACCGAGCTCGGCAACTTGGGTCGTCAGGAGGTCAACGTCTCTTGAGGTCACCGTTATCTGAGTCGCATGCTGGCCAAGGAGAATACCCTGTTTCGTCACAGCAGTCCTGACTTGGTCTTCTCCTGCTGAATCCATCTTTTGGTCTGATCGTTCTGTCAGGAACGAACACGGATTCAATAGCAGGTTCAACTTAGTTTATTAGTCGTTCTAGAACAAAAACTTGACTGGAACGGAGGAACAGAAAACTTCCGAAGAAAAAAAATCAAAACAGCCTCCAGTCACTCCTCTCAGGCTGGGAGCGAAGAAAACGGGAAACTTGAAAGAGTCTCTCTACAGTCCTGCTGCTCGAGTCCAAAGTCAGATCCAGAGGATCAGGTGAGAGCGAGCTGCCAAACACAGCACCGGAGGAACCAGGCCGGCGCGGGGTTCGGAGGTCTGGAGAAAACAAAAAGGCAGAGCAAGCGAAGAGGAAAAAACTAAAAATACCAGCTGAACTTGGAGCCTAGACAGACTGGACAGGACAGGACAGGACAGGACAGGACAGGACAGGACTGGACAGGACTGGACAGGACTGGACAGGACTGGACAGGACTGGACTGGACTGGACTGGACTGGACTGGACTGGACTGGACTGGTAGCGTCCTCACACCACAACGATCAGACACAAGACTGCAAACAAAGGGAGCTTAAGTAGGGGGAGCAATTAAGGAGCTAACGAGCCACAGGTGAGAAGGCAGCTAGAGTGATTAATGAGATAACAATGGGGCGGGAACACACAAGCACATGGCAGACTGTTTGACAGAAAAACAAAAACAAACTGATCAGACTGAAGTCATGACATGTTTACCTGCACATCTCTGGATGTTATGTTTTTTTTTTCAGATGATGTTATTGATTCAGCAAACACAGTGCCTTAAAAATGTTTCAACTTTATCAAAAGACCTTTTCATGTTTATCTCCATGTTGCTTTCTTCCTTTTATATGAATTCTTTGTGCTGTTTACGCTTTTTTCTTTTTTTTTCACCCGGAAACGTTGCAACACAGAGACACTGTGGTAAACATTTTGTAATACTGCATAGAAAAAAATACTTTAATGACTATGTTCATTTTAAACTATTAGGCTTAGTTCAGAAAAGTTCATTTTACACTGTTAAAATTTGTGAAAGCATGTTGAGAAAACATATGCATAATTAGTAATCAACGATCCCGTTATGTTTTGATGTAAAATGTGTTTGGGGTAATGAATTCCTCTGTTGCTGTAAATTTACATTTTGTTTTTTTTTTTATTTATTTAAATTCAGAACATTCTAACATTCAGAACACTCCAAATTTAACATCTTGTGAGGCTCAGATTCTCTCAATTCATTTGAAACTCCAAAATTTGCTCAACCCTGGTGTGTGTGTGTGTGTGTGTGTGTGTTTTAAAAGGTGAATGCCTCCGTGCTACAATATGTAATATATAGTTGGACTAAGTTAGGGAGGAGACCACTAAATCTCTCTTCACTCTCTTTCTGTCCTTCATGCCTGCACTCTCATCTCGCTTCCTGATCAAAGCCGGATATTTATGCATTCTGCTCAGCAGCATGTGTTGTTTTTCCACTTTGTAGCTGTGGAAATGCCGGCAGGTTTTGGCTGGTGATCACTAAGTCTGGAATCAACAGCCTCAATCTGTAAAGATATTAAATTTCACATGGCAAATATTTGATTGATTTCTTTCCGTTTCTAAACTTTAATTAAACCAACTTGCTTAATTATTGTGCTAAGGACTCCAAATTGGAGTCAACAGTCATTTTTAACCAATGATTGTTTGGTTGCTTGCAAATATGTGAATCACAACAACATTGCAACATGGTTTAAAATGATAACACTTTGTGTCTTGTCAGAAGAGGCAAAGGAAAAATCAGTTAAAGTCTATACAACTGAAATAGATAAGCTCGGCGAGATCGCTCGATGAGAGACTCTCCAAATAGGTGTTGTTGACTTTCCTTCACATGCACTCTCTCATTCTATACCTCATTCCAAATAACCCCTCATAATGACCCATCTTTCATCTGTAATATCTAAAGTGTCAGGTGGAAGAGAAAAGATGCAAAGAGACGGACTTCAAAAGCATTGGCATGGTTTTGAGTTGAAGAGAGTCCTTCTCATCTGTCTGCTAAGAGCATCAGTCTGAAGACTGATTGAATCTTACAGACTCGTCTTAACACACACATACAAAAATAAATAACTATGGCAATGTGAATGCATTTATGCTGGGTTATTCAATTAAAGGATTATCCCATCCAAATATGAAGCTTGTCTCATATAGTGGGCTGTTCAATCTACTGCTACCAAATTGCTGAGCCAGTAGGAGCACTTATTTCTCCTTAAAGTATACATAAAAAAATGTGTAAACTCCTTATAGACTGCAAATAGTGTTTTGTGTTTTTTGGTGTGTTTTTTTATACTTTTCACATACATACTTTTCTTCATGTTTATACACATTAATCACACTACACTTGAGCTCAGCATATTATCATATGTGTATATATATATATATATATATATATATATATATATATATATATATATATATATATATATATATCATTATTTGAGATTTGCAATACTCTGTTATTTTCTGCATACCTGGAAAGAACACTGGAGACTTCAGCTTGACTATGAAACGGCTCATGTAAGTGTATTTTATGAGCTGAACTTGAGAACTGGTGTAGAATGATATTTATAAATTATTCATGATGATGTGGTGAACAAGATCAAGAGATTCACTGAAAACATTACATTCAAAAGAGTGTAACAATTTTGGTTGTGTTACAGCTTCAGATGGTTTGTTTTTGGTCTGTTTTGCACGTAATTAAGTTGTTTCAGAGGACTTGAATTACAGCCATATATTCCTTTAAAATTTCCAGCAAAGGTGTGAAAATAACATACTGCGTTTTAGGAGCAAAGTTGGCAATAAAACAAAATAAGAATTTCACGAGTAATTATAGGGTATTCATTAATTATAGGGTGACATTGCAGAGGTGAATTCAGTTGTTTTTTTCTTTTTTTTTGTTTCTTTTTTTTGTTTATTTTTGGGAGGTCAGTTAATTTTGCTGTTGACTCAAGGATTTATTTAGTTTTTTTTATTTTTTTGACTGTGAGAGGTTGTGGTTTTAGATGTTTTTTGGCTGACTTTTCTTTATAGCCATAAGAAAATTGCAACTGTCCATCAGGATATGTATATCACTAACAGGAGACATTTGGTTGTATTTTATTTAGTGATTTTACCGGAACAGAGCGCAAGCTGCAGATGAGCGATAGAGAAGTTGAGCTTCTGTGACACCTGAACTACTCTCTGATAATTGGTGACCTCTGATTTACAAATCCCAGGACTTTGCACTTCTCTGTCAAATTATATAACACAACTAATATATTTGTCTTCTGCATGCCTTTCTAAGACAAAGGTTTATTGTAAATCCACACAGATCTAGTCTGAACTACTGTTCAAGAGTTTGTGGTACTTACTGCTATGAGTAAGCCTTACTTAAAATATTTGGTACCACAAAACCAATGACATTAATTCACTAGTAGAAGGCAGCAGTGTGCTAATGTGCAATAAAACAACAAAAGAAGAAATAATAGAGGTTAGCGCATGCGGACAAGCAATGTTTGGGTTATGAAGAAGAAGAATGTTTTGAATTTGTGCGCCGACACTGAGTTTACTGAAACTGGGAAGAAGGAGAGCGACTGCTTGCAGTTTACCACTGGATAAAGAACAATCACTTCTGCACAATAATAATAAGGTACGTTTAAAATTGTGAGTGTGTGTGTGTATCTTTCTGTGTGCTACTAACGTGTCTATTGGCTAATGAAAGGCTTTTTGACGGTCTCAATTTGAACACTTTGTAGCTAACTTAACTGTTACAAAATAGCATAGAAATTCCAAGGTATAACTCAAGAACATGCCAAAAGTCGCTATGATTAGCTTTCAGCAGGTTTTAAAGTCAATATTTACTAACAGAGTTAATTGTTTAGGCCTACACAGTAATCTTTTGCAGTGTTCCTGCTAAAATTTTATACCAATCTGATGCTTCGATCACTTTTTGGGTTAAAGTTATTTTTCAGTGTAAAAATGTATTATCCATTCTATTTTTAATACATAACAGTCATGTACATTTTGTGACACATTTAAGGTTTAAATTTAATGAGCTTTTTGTCTTTGATTAATTAGAAACAAGTAAACAAGTCGATAGTAAAAAAGATTTTATAATTTCATCCATTTACATCTGGCTTCAGCATCTGTAACTCTTGAGCTGCAGTGCTCAGACTTTTATACAAAGCACCCACATTTCTCACTAAAAAAGGCATCATTTCAAACCTCTGTAAGAATATCACAGCCCTTATAAATTGATGTTAAATACATGGAGTGCTCCTGTAACACATGCTGGGCTGAGTTGTAACAGTCAGACAAAAGTAGCAAAAACAGCAGCCTGCTCATAAAATTTGCTTCAATAGCTGTTTTTTTTTTTATCTAAAAGAATAATACAAAACAACTAAAACAACTCGAATGTACTATGAATGACCACAGAACTTTTTCAGTTCTGTGCAAGGGAATGATAAATTGTGTTGCAACTTACCTCACCCCTGCCAGCCAGTGTTTAGTTATTTATAATGTTATTTACAATGTTTAGATGTATTTGCATAACGGTTTGAAATTAGAATTTAAAAAAACGCATGACATTTTGCCTGAGAATCTAGAATTAATTCTAATCCACATTATATGATTTAATCTGCAACGGTTTAAGTACTAAGCAAAATATACTTTTGGTAAAAAAAAAAAAAAAACATCAAAATTCCATCAAAATCATTTTTTTTAATAAAATCTGCATATATCTTGACAATCACTTATATAAGATAAAACAGGAAATGGCTAAATAATGACATTTCCACAGGATTCCTAGCTTATCCCTGATATTGTGCCATTACAACCATCACCATGTTACAATCTCCCTGCCATATCTTAACACAGAGCTCCAAATTTCAAGTTTGGGTGAACTAATGAAATGGCAGTGCAGGTGTAGATAACACTGAAAACGAATCAGTCTCATTTCCCTTCTAATACTGTTATTGTTATGCTGTTTTATTCTAATGTTGACGTAGTCTGAGCACTAGTGTCTCTTGGGATTCTGTCACTGAAGATGAAGTATTTCTCCAAATCTTCTCTGCCTTAACCCTGTGTCTTCTGCCATCGTATTGCAAAGAACTGTCACGGATCTGCCAGGCTCTGTCGCTACCCAATCACAGCGCACACACTCACCTGAGTACTAATCAGCTCCACCTGCATCACATTACCCCTGCAATCAGCCACCGCATTAAAGGTGTGTTCAGCCTTGAAGCAGTGCTGCAGCAACCGACCGGTGTATGACGTCAAAGTACGGTGAGAGGGATTATAACGAGCATATGGACCCATCAGCTGTCAGATGCTCTTGCAGAACTTTGATGTCACACGCCGATCGGTCACTGCAGCGCCGCTTCAAGTTGAACGTACCTGCTGTCGAGCGTATCGCAGCACTCAGCGTCCCGTCTTGTTCCTACAAAGTGGACTCGGCTACTCTTCTTTAAGGGTTTGCTACTTTACCTACTTGTTATTCTTCCCTCTGTGCTTGTATCTTGCCTGTCTCTTGTGCTCCTCCTTTAGATCAGATGATCATCTGTTGTGTGCACGCATCCTGGAACACTTAATGTGATGCTTGAGATAGAGAAAAAAAAAAACTCTTGACAACTTGTACTGCTACCTACACTGTTTACAAGCGTTTCCCCAAATCCGATTGTTTTTGCTTTGTGTCATAATGTCTGTTATACAAGTTAAACTGTATTGAAAATCATTACCTTCAGCTTTGAACTGTCACTGCGTCAAATTTATTTGAAATTGTGTGTGTTATAAGGAACATTTGTTATCATTCCTTTTTGTAATGTATGTTTAAATCACTTAGTTTACTGAAGTAACGCTTGCTTGCTTTTAGGAAGTAAATTAGACTGACTTTTAATGTTACATGAGTACATGTGTAAGCTCATGACACTAAATGAATCATTGTTAGTTGTTTTGAGTAAGGTTAACTAATTAGATTTTCCTGTGCGAGGACAAATTAAATGGGCATTTATAATGTTACGAAGAATATGTTTCAAATAATAAACATGAATCAGCCAGTATGGAAAATAAAAGTATAGCTTCTAAAAGATAAAGCTATTAAAATTATTTTCTTTGATGACATTAATTCTTAGTACGTTGGTATTAAGTGGCTATTATGAAGAAATGATTGCACACATTGGCTGGCAGATATATATATATATATATATATAGAGAGAGAGAGAGCCTATGGCACTGTCCACTAGAAGCCAAGGACTGCTGTGATTAACAAATATGCATTAGAGTAAACAGAGATATACATCTAATCAACACTGCAATTAAATTGCCATTTATGCTATAAATAAATGTTAAAATGTGACATTAAATAATAAAAAGTGCCAATTGTGTTTACTACTTGCATTAAATGTGGAATGTGCTGTTTACGCTTTCACATCTACAACAGCAGCAAGTGTCTGAGCCGCCTGTATTTTTTCCTGTTTGTGTTTCTCTCTTCATTCTGTTTCGTTATACTCTGAGGCTTTAATTTGGAGTGACAGATTTTTATCTGGAGCAAACAATGAATTAGCATGACAATACTTTCAACATACAAATAAGAAATTATTCACCAACCTCTCACCAACCCAACAACAAACATTCAAATCTCATCATTAACCTGCAGACGCACATGACGGCACATTCTTTCTTACATCTTACACACACACACACACACACACCTCATTACTGAGATTCTGATAGCGCTGATAGCAACTGTAGTGAGAAATGGTGAAAAACTGAAGCCTTCTTCACAATCAAATGCAATCTGTAATGAATAGTTCTCTTCCCCAGGTTTACAAAGAGCTTAATCTGATGTCATTGACTGTTCAGGAAGAGAAATGGATGATTCTGATTCTGATTCTCATCTGCTTAATGGCTTTGGTTTCTTAATGAGTCTGTTGATGAGCGTTTTAGTGCTTTGGAGGAAACACAAACACAAATATAATATTCCTGATAATCTCCTGTTGTAAACTTCTGTCTGATATTGTCGCACATGTAAAATATCCCACCCATAAAAACCCTCTGGATAATAATATGCATTTTAACGAATCTCACAAGAAAGCATCACAAACACAATGTGCATTTTATTTCAAAACAAGTTTATATAACAAACCAAATTATTTCATTTGTTGTTCCAGACTCTTAAGGTGTGATCACATTTACCGTTGTTTGCGATTTGTCACAGACAAAATCTAATCACTTTTGATAGGAATCCACTTGTGAGGGCCGTTTGATTTGAAAGTGATTTCTATGTGAGCTGTGCTTCATACATCGCTACATAACTGACAATAGAAAATAGATTTTTTTTTTGCTTACAGCATTTTGCTAATATGCTTAAATGGTGATTAAGGAATGACTTATAAGCAATTAGACTGCACTATATTTGTCTTGATTTTAGTTCAACCGATAAGAAAAATACAGTAATTTAGTCTGGTTATTGGTTTTGAAGTGTTTCTTAGCAATCTTTCTTTCGGTGCTGGAAGGGTCTTTCTTTTATCACATTTAAGGACACAAGAACACAACTGAGCTAAAAATAATTTCTTATGTCATTGCACATTGCATGCACTAGCAGAGCCGGAAATCCTGTCACAGTATTTTAGCATAGCATTCCTTCCAGGAATGGAACATCATGAAAGTTTTATTTCATTTCATTTTATTCAAGTGAACCAGTTCTTTATTCACAGCGCTAGTCACTGGTGACCTTTTAGTTTTATTTTACTTACATTTGGTCTTTTTGCCAGTTAAATAAATATAGTTGTTGTCAGTAAATTGGAATATAGGGGAATGATATGAAGAAATACTGCATCTTTTTGGCAACATACTTTACATATACTCTTGTCTGAAAACTTGAGTTCACTTCACTCTTTGAAAGGTTTTGAGCTTTTAACAGTCTTCTGGAAACTAACACCCTTCACATTTGACAAGCTACACTTTGGTGCATTTGATTTGGGATATGTGAACACACACACACAGCAGAAAGTATTGACTGGTCCCAGTGTGTGTGAGGCTGCTTGCAACTGCTGTCATGATGTGTTTCCATCAGTGCTTTGGCCCCTGGAGTGTGAGTTGAAGGTGGGGGGTCTTTGTGGCTGTGCTCTCCTGTTATAGATGGCTGTTAAGATGCCTGTGAGCCTGCAGGGGTCCTGATGACTGAATGAGGCCTCTCTCCTCACCAGGCCTTTGAGAACAGTTGAGAAAATTAACACATCTCTCGCAACCAATATCACAGGCTAGCGAGGCACGGCTAATCAAACAAAATGACAGATATTAAATGCGTGTGTCTCCGGTGAGTCACGGCAATGCATTTGAGAGAAAGAAAAACAGGAAGGTTGTGAAATAGGTCTGATTTCCTGAAGCCCTTTCCTTTATGTGGGTTTTTTTTTTTCACATTTATGGTATAGTGTTGAATTGAGGTTAATGGTATAAAGGTGGTACATTTTCACAAATAATCAGAGTAACTGGCACATGGCTATACGTATCCAAAAACAGATCATAAATCACATCACATAAATTCAACCTGGTCTCATGAAATATGTACCTCGGTGCCCTTTTTGTGCAGCAAAGCATCATATTCATTCATTTCTTCTGAAGGATTGTGTGACACTGAAGATTGTAATGATGTTGAAAATCCAGCTTTACTATCACAGGAGGATATTACATTTTATAATATATTAAAGTTTAAAACTGTTATTTTTAACTATAATAAATTTTTTACAGTATTATAGGTTTTACTGCATTTAATCAAATAGATGCAGACTTGGTGGGCGTAAGAGACTTCTTTCAAAAACTCTTTTAAGACTTTAAAGTCTTAAAAGCACAATATTTTTTTTATTTATTGTTACTGGTAAAATAATTCAACATAATCGAGCAGTTTAGTATCTGCAATATAATGCTGCATTCTATTTCATTTGGAAAGTCTGACTTTTCAAGTTCTTGCGAAAATGTACTTAAAGTTCTTGAACTTGGCAACACAGTTATGTTGTGTTCAGCATTACAACAAGGTGTGTTGGGTGTGTGCATCAAACTTATGAATCTGGTGGAAATAAAGTAAAGCTCCTCACCAGCTGAATCAGCTTTGGTGGTCTTTTTTTTCAAGAATTAAAGCATTAAAGATGCTAATGTCTTAATTCAAGGCTACTTCGCTTAACTCCTCCATTGTACTCTGTTGAAGCAAAACTAATCTTTTTTTTCTCTCTCTCTCCTTCTCTGCTTTAGAAGAGACAGCATTTGAGGCAGGAGTGAGGTGCAGGTCCTGATCAGGCGGAGCCTCCTTTTGTACATGAGCTGGGCTTTGGAGTCGCCCCAGGCTTTCAGACCTTCGTTGCTACCCAGGAGCAAAGAGTGAGTGAGCCTTGACCTTCATCGTTTGTCCTCAGCCTAAATATTTTGGTCTCTCAAGCCTTATTTACACCTGGTATTAACGTGCATCCAAAACTGATTACATGTAATCAGATTCCGAAAATTAAGCACTTGTAATTAGATTAAATTACATATTAAAATATTTGTAATCAGACTTCAGTTACTTTTTATGGATAACATGATCGCATACTAATTACACAATAGCAATAAATTAATCATAATTTTCTAATTCTCACTAATTCCTCTTTTTCATCTTTTAAATTTCCCTTTCTAAAATAGCCTACAGTTTATATACACCGAGAAAGTCTTCCAGTTTTGTTGACATTAACACAAAGACCAGTCACAAGTCAGGTGGCCACACAGCATTCGACTTTGTTTACAAAAAATTATTTCAGATTTAAGAAGGTTTTTAACATTAATATTGCATAAAACACTTTTTTTTTAAATAAATTGTCATTTAAAATCCTCCTGCGATTTCAAAATAATGATTCTAATAATCGATAATAATCTGAAATGGATTACTTTACTAACTACAATTTGTGTCATTTAATTTGGCATCAGTAACGGATTACAGTTTTCAAGTAATCTACCCAGCTCTGCGTGCATCTAAGGTGATCCTACCACAAGAGTAATAGCAGTGCTCAAATCACATTTGATAGTCAGAAACTGATGCCACCACACCTCACTGGTAGTGCCAATACTAATGCATCGTGACTCATCCCACACACCAGCTCCAAACACACCACCAAAACCAAAGCACCCAGGTTAGTAAATGGGGCTTATTTAATTCATACTCATGTGTTCATGCTCCTCATTGCTCCACATTTCTATTCCGTTTCATGTGCAATGTTTATATTTCGTCAACCTCCTCAGACTGTTTAATCTTAAAAGACCATTGCATGCTTTGTGTGCCCATATGCGTGTGTGAGACAGGTGAGAGTGTAAGCATTCCTTTTTTTTTTAAACCCATTCACTTAATTATTGGCTGCTTTCTAAGTACTCTGTTTATTTTTAGTCTTTCTATTGTCCACTTGCATTCCACTTGTCTTTGTTGTCCCTGTGCTTTGTTGCTCAAGCCGTGACCTTGCCAACAACCTGACTGCCATTTGTTTGCAATCGCTCTCACTGACAACAAGCATAGCATTGTGTTTTTGTGAGAAAAGAGTGGTTTCATCTTTAATAATTAGTTTGGTGCTAATTCAAAACGTGTGTTTTTGTGAAGAGTCATCTACTCCATCTATAAAAAGTGATTTAATGATGCATTTTGTCATATAGCATGTAGTTTGTTGATGCAAACAGCGATAATTAGACAATGAACTATACTGCCGAGACAACAGGACAAACAGTCCTTGTACGCAGTGGCGGTTCTAGACCCTGTTCTAGACCCCCCCTATAATAATTTCTCTGAATGATCAGGCCAGGGCTACTTCATCAAGGTGTATCATCACTCTTTATAGATCTCCATGTGGTACCTTACTCGTGCTGTAATAGAGCATTAATGTGCGCATGCATTTGAATGAAGCACTCACTGGTCTCATTAAAGTGCGTTTCAATGGCATGAGTTTCTATTTAGTTAATACGCACCTTCCCCACACCACTAAACCTAGCCATTGCATCTCATATGCACGCAAAAGTCAGTTTCTGCGTATAAATAGCACAACAAATAGAAAATCGTGCCGTTCAAACACACTTCCATGCATTTCTTATCTTAGGCTGATAATGTTAATCAAGCAAAAAACAAAACAAAAAAAACTTGAGAAACACTCAGTAACTTCTGTAACTTTCATAGGTAATTGTAATACAGTTTTCATAAGCACCGTAAAATACTGTTTATGTAGGTAATCTTTGTGGTTGTATCTAATGGTCTCTCTGAGGGCTAAGCCCCCCTAAAGATGAAATCTTAGAACCGCTCCTGCTTGCTCAGCTGAAGAAGCAGAAAATGTCAAAACATGACAAAACATGAGTGAAATACTGGTACACCTTACACATTTGATGAAAGCCTGCGTAATGATGCCTGCGTCGTTTCTTTTTTGTTGGACAGATAAGGAACTACAAGTTTAATTGCCGCTTCCTTGTTAATTGCCCTCACGGATGATTACAGGTTTTGTTTGATTATGCTAATTGTTGTGTTTAGGTGTCTGTTACACTGAAATACAGGCTAATGACAGTGCGCTAGTGACCTCAGCCCTCTATAGCTGTGGTGTGTAATTACGTTTATGAACATTAGGACTGTTTGGCAAGCCTTCGGTGGTGTATGTTTTTATTCCAAGTCATAGCAGTTCAATAATATGCCAAATAATATACTAAAATCACTGGCACAAATAAACAGCCTAGTTTTTTTTTATTGTTTTTGTTGAGTCAAAAGCGTCTGTCTGGTCTCGGCAACCTGTATAAACTTTTGTGGATGATACATATGCAGCTGTGGTGTTTCTGTCACAGTGTCTGCAGCCTTCGCCCTCCATGCTGTTATCTGAGAGTGTAAGGCTGCTGTTCACTTATCTGCTGTAGTGTCCAGGTTAGGCAGGGTATCAAAATCTCTCCCTGGGCTATCTGTCAGGGTCTCCTGCTCTCTTACCTTGTGTTATCCGCTCTCTCTCTCTCTCTCTCCCTCTCTCTCTCTCTCTCTCTCTTTCACAATGTCTCTCTCAATCTCTCTCCCTCTTTCTCAATTTTTGACACTTTTTATCTTTCTGCAGCATGTTTTAGATTATTGCTTTTCATTCAGGAAAACTATTTAGTTGTGCAATATATTTTGCTGTAATAGTTTTAGATTTATTTTAAGGCAACACACCTCGAATACATTTTTTCTTGCATTAGTCAATTTAACTAAATGTGCAGTGTGCATCTGCTGCTCTATCAAGGCAAAAGTCGCTTGATCCATTCATATTTGACTAAGAACTTTGTGTTTTACAGTTTTGTTGATGCTGCTTTTCTCTTCCATTAAATAATGAGAAATATAAATCACTTTCATAAAGGTATTCATAGTTTATTATTACTTTTTGTAAACAATATACATGGTAGCAATGAGCATTTTGTTCTTATTAATAGTTTATCTTTTTAATTGTTTTTTTTTATTTTAATTACTTTAATTACTTAATTGCTGTGAAATTGTATTGCTTTATGAAACATAAGTCAGTGACTTCCATAAAAACATGTAATAACATTTTCTAATGTTACTGTCATTCCAAACCTGTATGAAATGATTTTTGCTAACAAGTGTTACCTGTTCCAAAGTGTTACCGTATTTTTTTCCCTCATGCACTGAGCCAGAAATCTCCTCTTCAGTAGCACTTACATACACCAGACTTTAAAGTTTCATATCTTTATTTTGAGCGGTTTGTTCATGAATCATTTGCCTTATTTATTTGACATTTTATTCCTAAAAGCACGGTTTATATTTTCTGGCTGTTGAGAGTATTTTTGATTTATGGAGTGATAAAGAGATATCCAAATTCCCGAATGTAAACAACTTCAGCTCTGATATGTCAACAAAATGAAAGAAGAATTTTGAACCTGACTTTATCCAGTGTTCAAATTTTTTCTAGAAACATAGGCAAATTAGTGGAGATTTAAATAGACAATGCATCATTTATACTTAAAATCTCAAAAACTTGTAATGCAAAACAATTGTCCTATGTACTATGATTAATGTATGTTTTTATACACCTGTCTGTCTTCTGCACGCTACTATGGTTGACATATTTGCATCGGAAAAATGTCATTGGCCAAAATAATACTTTATTTCATTCATCTCTGGTAAGGATGTAGTAGTCATAATTAGTTTCTGTAAAAACCCATTTGAGGTGCAAACTTCTGAAAAAGAATAAAACATGGCAACTTTACTTTTAGACATGCTGCTGTCATATTTGGTAACTAATTGGTTATTCTTTATTAGTTAGTCATAGTTAGCAAGTAGTTCTCAATGCGAATATATTTTAGTAATTACTGTAAGCTTAAGAAACTACTTTTGTCCTGCATTTTCTCTTACTTTCTGCTTAGCTAATATTGCTTTCATATTAATAGTATTAAGTTCAGTGTTAATGTAATACTAGTAGTACCTATTGCTTCCTGCATGGTTATTTGTTAACAAACAAACCATTATCCGGCAGTGTTTCTCAACTGGTGGGTAGCGAAGTACAGCCAAAGAAAAGGCATCAACAAAAACAAAATGTAATTTTTTTGTGTTTTTCTAATGCAAGATTTTTATTTTAAAAGACGTGCATGAAAGCTGTTGCCATTTCTATCAGATGCAGTTTAAATCAAGTGTGCCATAGAAAAATGTACTTTCCCGATTCAGTATCGCTCAGATGAGATGTCGACAGGCTTAATGTCAGTATCATTATTCCATCATTATTTTTGTAATTTCGAAAAGTCGATTTTGACAACGAAAGTCTCTCGCCTCAGAAAAGCAAATTATCCTGCCCTTCCAGATGCTTGTGGCACCTGTTGAAGTTTTTTATTAAAGCAACTTAAACTTAAACTTGTTCAGACATTGAGTTCAGCCAAAGAGCAGCCATTGACTTTGTGTCGTATAATTAATATGTGTTAATAATAATTTAAATGCAAATAAACTTGTCATGTTTGTGTAGGACAGACATTATCATACGTATATTTACCGGTTCACAAACAATTCACGCTGACATGCGGTGAACCAAAAAATATAATTATGTAACTGACACAATCAGGCACTTCATTAGGAAAATTCACTGGGTGTCAGTGGGCAGGCAAAGGAGGTAATGATGTGAAAGCAGGCATTGACGTGTTACTGTGGAGGCGTTATTGTGTTGATGCATTTATCCGTGTTAGAGTCAGAGATCAGATCCAATAATATTTTTTTCCAGTGTGTTTTAAACATTAGACATATCACGGTTCTGTCATAATTCTCTTAACTTTATTACCTGCGAGAGGCACTGATATGCTGCTAATGGAGTAAACTCACTTTTAGTGCCCTTAGAGCCGCCTCCAATTTTTGGTTTAATATGCATTACCGTTGAAGCATTTGGGGTTGGTAAGATTCATTTTTTCTAAAGAAGCCCCTTGTTAAACTACTCCTCCCGTTGAACAAATGAGGTGGCCTGACAAGATCAGAACGTCTTCCCAGAAATAATTTCTTACAAACTTGGTTTTGACAACTTGGCAGCGACCCACTGGGAAAAGTCTGAGTGCTCTTCATGGCCAGTTCACCGTGTACGTGTCAAGGACCATTTTCAACAACATATTAATTTATTGTTCTTTTTCAGGCCTGGTTGTCCTTCAGGATGCTAAACTGTAAATCTCACTCTGTGTATACAGTATATTCTCAACAGTAAGCATAGCTTGCTGAACATTTATATGAATTCAGAAAGTATGTTGACTATTTTGTGATATATCTTTGATTAATTGATTTGCTTCCTGGATGTTTACTGAATATTTCTTTCTTTCCATCTTTCACCTTCAGATATATTGTAAAAACGGACAATAAAATCACATTATTCTTCAGAATTAAATATTATTTGTCTGGACATTTAAATTTCATCACTCTTTTATCTTACCAAACGTCAATTTGGGTCAGTGTTCTTAACCTAATCATTACATTAATTTTAGAAATTTCCATTAACAGAACAAAGAAAGCTGTGAAATTAGTATTTAAACAAAAATAAATACAATAACCGAATCTCCCTTTAGATTTCTGGAAACTGATTTGTTTTTAAATATCCTCCGACCGGGAGAGTGTATCTGCAGCTAATTATCATTAACCCTGATGTCCTAGCCAGGGGCCGTAATGTCTCTGATGCAATGTTGCAAGAAACCCATTACAAAAGACCCAGAGAGAAGGAGAAAAAGAACAAACAAGGTGAATGTGGCCAATTTCTAAAGCCATGCAATATGAATGCAGCTAGTAGGGTGAGCTGCAATGGCTTTTCAGTTGATTGAAGAGTCTTGAGTTCACAGATTGAGTCTGAATGACATTTTCCTTTCAGAAATGCCTTTTCATTCCTCTCCTGTGCTTTAGCTCAGCTGGGAGCTCTGTAAATTTAGCACTGGTTAATTAACTTTAATTTGGGCTTATAGGACCCGCAAAAAAAAACCTAAAAACATCCAGCAGCAAGATATATTTTCCACTCCCTCCTCATCCCTCCTTCCTCCATCTGGGAGCGTCTCTAGTGATCCTCTGGCAGAATACCCCCAACCACACACGCTCTGCAAGTAAATATGTTAAATAAGGTCTTCAAACTAGTTTAAAGGAGAAAACGATCATTCCCAGCGTTCAATTAGATGACTTTTGACAATATCGTGGTCTCTAAGTCACTATATGATAAATTTGCTATAGAATATCAACATTGTTTTTTGGTTTTATTGCTTAGAGCTGTGGTATGTGTTATTAATCATGTTTTAAAAAATGCAACTGCACACTCACTTAAGTGTAGACTTACTTTTATTATTAATGTTTTGGTTGGTATAGCCATCATTAGGACAAAAAGATGAACTGAGTTTAAACCAGCTGATTTTGAAATGGTTTGTTGTTATCATTTAATCAAACATATTTGTATTGTCATGAATGTAAAATGGTTTGTGTAGTATTTTATAGTATTTTTACTGCACTACCATCCTTCATATTCACACACGTACCTTCACCATTTTTCTTATTAAGATAAAAACATTTATTATGGCTGGAACTATCTTTGAGAACACATAATTTTTTTTTTTCTTTCTTTTTATAAAATAAATAAATGAACATACAAAATAAAAAGAATAATAAATAAATATTTTCTTCATGTAGTTTGAATATGGCGAGATTTCATTTTTTTGTGGGGATTGGGTGTTTACCTGTGCTGCGTTACGTGATCATAAACACAGTAAAACCTCAATAATATTGAGGGGGGAAAAGGCCCCTCAAATGATTAGAGCTGCATAGTGACAGAAGGTGGTATATAAGGTACCTACCCTCAGAGTTAGTTGAGTGTGATCACACATAGAGCAATTATGAGCTTCACACACACTGATGCTGGAAGGGAAGGTCATTATGAAGGGCAGAACCCTGATTTACACTCTCGCTGTCTTAATCATTGATGAATAATTAATGTGAATGGAACATCAGCATTTTCTGCAACTCAATTGACTGATTGAATTAAAAATTATAGCTCACACAACCTTGTAATGTTAACAGTAAGAACTGATTGTAAAAACGATGTGTAATAATTATAGCGCTATCAGTTTAACGTATAATGCTTTCTAGTATTAGGCCATATCTTATGACTAATAGTTATATCCAAATGTATGCATAGTTATATCAAATTTTTGACAGTGAGATACTGAAAAATTTTATATTCAGTGATTTATATATACATTATATATTGACTTATATAAAACTTTTTAATAACTATTTTAATAACTAAGTAGTAGGCCTATGTATTTCTTTTTTATTGTATATTTTCATACTTTTATTTACATGTTTTTTCCTTTGATGTTGGAATTACTGATGCAATCGCAACAAGTAATACACAGATAAAGCGTGATTTCATACAGTCTGAGAAATACTTAATTAAGCTTATTTTTCATGTAGTTCAAAGAGAGTCTATAGGCTACAACAACACCTCTGAAGGAACACTGCAGAAATGCAAATGAAGTTATTATAAGGCTGTTTACCAGAGAATTTGTCGTTGATTTTGTTTTAAAGATATTGTTTGTTGCGGCAGGCTTTTGTCAGCGTTTCCCCTCTGATACCCAGCGTCAGATCTGGATGCTGGGTTTATTTTTGATTCCAAGAGCAGAGGTAAGACGACAGGCCTTTTAAAGTCTTCCCATGCCAAAATAGCTTTGATTTTATCTCCACTGACAAATTTCATTTGCCTGTCAGATATCTTTTTTTCCCATCAGCAGCCGCGTGAAATCGGTTCCTCAATCTGTGCCTGATGCTCAGTGGTTTCCAGACGCAGTTGGAAAGAGATTATGTCCTTCTTATCCCCCAAGTCAGCTCATTACTCACATTTGGCTCTTTCGGTCTTAAGACCGCATTATCCATGATGTCTCCCGTTGAGACTAAATGAAGCTGACCTGCATGGGAGCATGGGTAATGTATGCTTGGAGAAGTGTGGATGTGGACGACCTATTGTTTTGGGGCAGATGGGCTCTTCCTCCTCTCCACCTGCCATTTCCTGTGCCGTGTCTCTTCCTCTTGTTGTTTACGATCTCTTTTGTCATTCCCTCTTAAATCCTTAATCCTGCTCCATATTTCTCTCTCCCTTGACATTAACGCCCTTCCCTCCCTGCCGCCTTCCCCATCCATCTGCTGCCAGGTTCACTGATACGAGAACCAGTTCAGGGTGTTTGCTCATGGAGGATTATGGAGTGTGATCGTGCTAGAAGTTTGTAACACAGCAAACAATCCTTCCAGCCGGTGGACTCATGCCAGCGGGATGCCTGTTGCTGCTTCTGACAAAACACGCTTCTTGTGTCTATGAAAAGTCTTTACACAAAGACCTCTGTAAAGCATCATTTTAATTATCATTTTAGGATAAATTCATACAATTGTTTATCACTCTCACGCAGAACAGAAGGGAGGGACGCTGTGCGCTTTGTGTGCCAAATTGGAACTAATTCACTTTTTCAATGATTGTGATGTGTTGTGCATAGAGTATTTTTTAGTTTTTTTTTTTTGTTTTCCTGGCTGATATTAAGGTGATTTTAGAGCTAATTATGACATGCATGGATTTAGCTTTGCACCAAATTTGGTTAAAGATGCCATTCTAGAAATATCCAGAGGATAGAGTATCTATTATCAATTTATTTAGCAAGCAAACATGTCCAGTAATACAATAGGGGTTAGTATTGCTGTCAACCTCCCACTTAGACAGGAAGAGACTGATTGATCGAACTGATGTCAGATGAAAAGCAATGGACATTTTTGACAATTATATCTTTAATTTTTAGCTCTGTAACATATAGAATTTTAAGTGAAATAATTTCTTTTGTAAAACAAGGTCTCATTAGTCTCTTTAATTCATGTATTAACTACCAGTGAACTATATATTTGACACATTATTTATTCATCTTTGTTAATGATAGTTCATAAACATAGAATTGTTTGTTGTAGGATTATGTTAGCTCAGGTCCATTAGCTAATATTAAGTGATTTAGCTTTTGATTTTAATAACGTATTAGTACATGTACAATTAGAACTTCATTGTATAGTGTTGATATTAATTGTTTTTAATCTTAATTTTCAACTTTTGTTGTTGCTTTTTAGGCAAACTTTGACAGCTTATTTTGTTTTTGCTTGCAGTGTTGAGATATACAGAGCAAATTCATGAACATTAATTATGTAGCAATTTCTGTGAGCGATTGTACAGAAAGCAGAAAAGGTCAAAACAGGCTTAACAGGAAAATACAGTTATGCTTGTGAATATCTAGTTTATTCACTCAAACAAAACTCCAATGCCAATCCAATTAATTTAAAACAATAGTAACTGTAATAACAAATTAGTTCTGGCTCAAAAACATTCATTGTATCTGCCCAGTGCTATTATCTTCCAGGAAGTTTTTGTGTTCGATATGACATTAGAGGTTAGGAAATGGACTGTGAATGCTCAGTGGGCAAGCTGTCAGAGTATGAAACTAATTGGTGTTTATTGAGATAAAATAAAGAGATTTGCATTGACCACTGATATTGGCAAAAGCAGCATACTTCCCACCAACTCCCAAAATTTAATTAAATGAAAAAGTTTAAATACCTCTATTGCCAATGTTGTTGCAGGAGAATGTCAATCACATGCTAATCAGTCTGTCTAATGCATTATAATCTTTTCTTCTCCTTCAGCTGACATACCTTCCTCCTCCGTGGGGCGAGTGTGTGTCCAGAGCCCTGGATTCAGGCCTCTTTCAGGTGTACAGTGTGTCTGCCTGCCGTGTATCGAGTGTGAGACAGCTACATCGTAGATAACTGCAACTGCAGGATGGTCTACATGCCTGGTGCGTACCAACGTAAAAATGCTTGACACTTTCCATTATCTTCATTGAATTTCACTTTCAGTTTCAGAAGTTATCCTAACAAAACAAAAATACTGATATAATTTTTTTGTATATTGTTTGTATAATTATTTATAAAAATAATACCATTAATAATAAAAAGCAATCTACATAAAAGCACTTATAAACACTAAATACGATCTTTAAAGCAGTGACTATAAAGAATAGAATAGAATAGAATAGAATAGAATAGAATAGAAAAGTGCTAGTATTAGTTGGTCACGTGCTGATGTGTCTTTAGATGTTTTTTTGAAGGTATTTAGTCTATAGACTAAAGAGGTCGTTCCACCAGCTGGGACACAGTCCAGGAACCTCATTGGGATGGATCCACAGGAACACAAGCTCCTTACACAAGGAGCATAAGTTTGAACTAGCAAATTTAGGTACATTGGTACAGCACCAGTTGTTGCCTTGTAGGCGAAGATCCATACCGTGCATTTTACAAGTGAGGTTATTGGTAGCCAGTGTATCCTGATGAAGAGAGGAGGAACATGAGCATTTTCCAGGTCAATAAAGACCACTCTCTCTGCTGCATTCTGGATCAGATGCAGAGGCTTGATAGTACATTTGGGAAGGTATACTTAAGTTGCATATAAATCAGAACAGATTTCCACCCCTTTATTTTTGTACTCAGATGACAGACATAACGAAGTCATCACTAATAATGTCTTTGACTGAATAGTTATGATAAATAGAGTTTGTACTGTCTATCCACGAAGCCAGCAGGAACCAATGTTGCCATCTTCTCTGTGTAAACCCATCTAAGGTCTTTAATTCTTGATGAACAGTCATTCATTAAGGTCACTTCTCATATTCTGGCAGAAAGCAAGTCAGCATGAGGTTGTTGTGGAGCGATAACTTGATGGCTCGTGGCATCTGTGGTTTGCATTTGGCAGTAAAGCAAAACCTGACTGAACTTGTTTAGATGAGGTCAGAGTATAGAACTGAATTAGTTTTCTGTGGGTCAAAGGTGGTGGTTTGGAACAAGCCCAAAACTGACAGCAAGGGCTTGTAAGTATGAACTGTGAGTGAACTTGACATATTGTATAATTTGAGAAGTGTGGAAGATCTCTGCACAAAATGGTCTTCAGAAACGTTCCATTTTAATTTCATTTCACTGATTAAAAGGTAATTTTTGGCCCATTGATAAATAGTCATCTTTAACTGTTGCTAAATGGTCTTTTAAAGGCGCACTATATTTCCATGATTTCATAATAAGATTTCATGAACTTTTCATTGTGGCTTAGTGCCCTTTACGTCCTATTCTTAATGCCAATTTATGCTCTCTCATAATAACTGATCTTAATACTGCAGTCATTTTCATTTTCAACCGGTCTCTTTTAATGACACTATACGGTCTCCATTTTCACCTATCTGATAAAACTGCACTTTTTTAAGGTCCTATTAATTCTGACCCATAGGTGCCAAACTCTACCTCTTGCTACTTCAACTGACGCTCAAGACAGGACAATTATCTCATAGATGATTAGTCCTTCATTTCCACAGGCGCCATGCTCTAATACTGTAATTATAGATTCATTAACTGATTGTGACTGCTTTGTGATGTACATTCAGGATACGTCTGATACATTTTGGCCAAGAGCAAGTGCAGACGTGCACAAAACTTTCTTCCATACACACGCACACACACACACACACATTCCCAGGAGTTTATTTCCTTGTTGTGCTGCTGAGTTTGGCTGGAGTTAAGGCTGGGTCAGTTTTTCTCCTACTCAGAACACGTTTCAGTGTTTCATTATTAATTTAAGAAGGCTGAATAAAGAAAAACTTTCCTTGGCACTTACATTTTTCTGCTTCTTTGTTTTTCTCTCATTTCTAGGTGATTCTTCGTACTTGCACTCCTGAACAATATAAGGACTGTGCTGAACCTGCTCTGGGTAAGTGTGCTCTTCACACACACGTACACACTCACATGTTTTATGGGAACATTTCATGGACGTAAAGGTTTTTATAGTGTACATACTGTATTTTTTATCCCCTTACCCTACCCCTACCCATAAGCCTCACAGAAAGTAACCAAAAAATATCCCCACACAGTCAAAAATGACTGGTATTACTATGCTTGTTGGGTACATTTAGTCCTTATAATGTAGTGAGTACCATGTCCACACGCTAGTCTCTACACACATTTATAATTAATACATTGGTCAAAGACTTTAAAGGGAAGTAACCATAACAAAAATAAGTGTAATACTGCTTTAAATTGTTGTTGTTTTCTGTTTAAATTAATTGTAATTATTTTGTACGTTTTTTCTGAGCCAAAAATAAATATCACACATTTTCCCTGATTTCTACATTATCTACTAAAATGTCATTCAGTGTAACAATCTTGTCAGGCATATTTACAACAAAACTTTTGTGAATTTCTTTTTTAATGATCTTAACGCCTCTGACATATACTGTTGAATGTGTTAAATTGGGTCAAAAACATAGCATTTAATTTTGACACATTGAGAGTTTGCATTTCTTTTTGCTTGTAAATGCTCCAATCAAAGGTTTTGTTAAGTAACAGCATTCACGTTCTGATTATATCTGACAATTATACTTTAAAAAATTATGTAAAGTTCGATATGACTTATCTTAGTCCTGATCCTGCAGAACTCAACACTGTATATTTTGTATGTCTCCTGTGGTCCATATTTTGTAATATTCTAAATTTGACTGCACTGACATTGATCAGATGAGAGTAAAACCTGCTTTTAGCTGAATCAGATAGATTTAATAATTGATGGATTTTGCAACATTAACACTGCTATTTTACATTTTATTACTGTGAAGGTTTAACACTGTACTGGCATCTGTAGCACTTGATAACATTTTAGGATAGGGACCAATTTTCACTTTAAACTAGTTGTTTTTAGCATGCCTATTTTTAACATATTGGATGTTAATTAGTACATATAAGACACATATTCTGCATGACCATATTCAACAGTACACCAATAATCCCAGTACCTAAACGTCATCAACTACATTAATCACCAGCCACTACTATTAATAACTAGCAAATTAAGAGTTTACTGAGACAAAACATTGTAGTTAATGGTTTAGAAATAGCAAGAATTGGAGCTTAAAATAAAGATGGACATAAGACATCCAAAATGAGCACTGCTAATGTACCTCAGTGCCAAAATTAGGAAACACTGTACTTTTCTTCTGTAATATAAATAGGCTGCATCCAAAACTGCACAGTCACTTTTTATTATGATTTTTTTATTATTATTAAACAAGTAAACCTCCATATCTGACCTGCATGACACAAAATAAAATTCGTTTGTCATCCACAAAAATCGCACACAGGCAGGTTTTGCTGTGTTGCTCGCTTTCACGGTTTGAGTCCAGATGTTTTTGACATTTTTTCATCAGTGAGACTGGCTGAACGGATAAAGTGTGTTTTGAATCTGATGTATCACTGGGCTCATTTTCATTCACCTAACAAACTCCAGTGCCACAAAATACACATGCCCAAAAGCAGCCCTTCATGAGTATTACTGCTCTGACCCTCCACAAATACAATTACATGGGCAAAACTCACGAAAACAGCAGCATGCGTCCTCTTTCATTCTCTGCTCCACATCTTCCTCCTCTTTAGCTGTGTTTTGTTTTGAAGCCGCATCCTTGAAGAGGTAAAGGGCAAGCGGAGGAACAAAAAGTAAAATAAATGTAATAGAACAAATCAGTTTGTTTGCATGTGTGCTTGTGTCTCTTGCACAGCAGCTGGAAGCACTAGACTTTAGACATCAGAACGTAATATGTATAATCTTCACAATCTTCACCAAATTAGACTACATTAACTTAAGTAGAAGTAGAAAGTAGAAACTTTGAAAGTATGCTTCGGTCCCTTGCAAAATAATTGCATTTTTCTTAGCGGATCTTGATTCCTCCTGACACTGAGACTCGTTATTGAACTTCAAATCCTGCGTGAACTCGCACAAATTAAGTCATTATTTTGGAAATGTATTATTCAGGGAAAACAAAGACTTGAACTGTTTTGTGCACCATCCCTACCAACAGAATGCGGTCTGGCCCTCATTAACTCCCTCTCTCTACGCACCATCTGACAGTATATACCAGCAGTCTATCCCACACATAATAAGCAAGTTGGCTCCATGTTCACTAATTATCTTCCACTAATGAGGAAATTCAAATTAGAGCACAGCTAGGACTGTACATTTTCAAACTGCTCAGGTATTCATCACACGAGCCATTTCCAAAGATGTCCTCAGGTTATTAATATGTCCAATTCAACACATTTTACCTTTTTATTAGAATGCTCTGTGCACAATTATGCAAGTTAAAGCCGATAGAGTATGAAGATGGATAGACCGGAAAAGTTGGAGGAAGTCTCTGACCTCAGTTGACAAGTAATGGCACAACGGCACAGCACAAGAGGCTGAACAGCTTGTCCAAAACTTCCACTGCTGGCTTCAAAATGCTTGACAGCTGGTTCTTATCTTTGCAAAGTGGAGAGGAAATTATCACCAACTCCAACTTTCTGTTCACAGCACCCTGAGGAAAGAAAGAATATGTATTTTCGTTTTTCACCAGAACAATATGCAGATGAACACATTTAAAACTGAATGGAGGTTATTAGAGGTATGAAAGGGAAATTGCTGGAGTTAAAGAAAGGAAAGATAAAGAAAAAACAGAATGAGTGAGATTGGCAATGATAGAAAACACTCAGAGACAGAAAAAGGACTATTACAAGCAGAATGTTAATCAGAAATGCTCAGAATGGAATGATAATGTAGTGCTTACAGCACACTGTGCACTGTAGTCTATACTGCCTGCTAAAAAACAGTATTCAATGAGGAAATATTAGCAAGTGTGTTACATAAAAGTACTTCTACAATAATACTCCTAAGAAATAAGCATGTTGCTGTATAGTTAAAATATTTCAAACCAATTAAAATTGTTTGTCTCTCTCGTAGTAGTCAAATATTGCAAGAAGGAAATATTACAAATTACAGTCAAAGCCAGGGCCAAACCTGACGGTAAAAATAACAAATACCCATTATGTAAATGACGTAATGTTTTAATACTTATGTAAAATACTAAATCATCTGTTCTATTAGAATCATAGTTAGCTGAATAAATGAATAAATGATGATGGTAAAATAAGGTTCATTAGTTACCGTGAAGTAAGGACGAACAATACATCTACAGCCTTCTTATTAAACTCAGTTAATATTCATTTCAGCATTTATGAATACATTTTTAAATGACAAGTTGTGTTTGTTAGCATAAGTTAATGCACTGTGAACTAACAAACTAACTATTGACTGTATTTTCAATAACTAACATTAACAAATAGGGTAATAAATGTACTGTTCATTGTTCATTCATGTTAGTTAATGCAATGTTAGTAACTAATAACTGATACCTTATTGTAAAGTGTTACCTGATGACAAACAAAGTAGAATCCCAGTAAGAGATGAATCTGTTATTTATTCTATGAACCGAATAAAATGTATGTATTCAGCATATTTAAATTGAAGATATGTTATAATGTCAAAACTATGAATGCAAACCAAATGATTTCACTATATGTTTTAATAAAAAGCAAAGATGGCTAAAATGTACATCTAATTAATGGAAAAACTGAATGATACTTTACCTTTTACCCTTACAATAACTATAACTTTTTACTGTATATGTTGTTAAATAAATATAGCTTCATATTGTGCTATAAACAAAAGTTTCTATCTTTGATGCAGCATGCTTTGATTGTATGTCCACATTTTGGACAGATCAGTTGAATTTTCCATGCGATGCAGAAAAGGTCTGTGCACTGTTTATATTTGTACTGTTGAAGTAGTACAAGTAGTGCTGTAATATGAAACTCCCAACTATTTTCTATAAAACATCCCTTGTGGTTGTGAAGCACAGATCTGCCACTGGCAATGTTTGAAGGAAACAATGTGAAAGTTATGGGAATGCGAACGGTGCTTAAAGTTCATACAGAAACGATCTAGTTGATTTAGCACAAGATTACAGCAGATTTAATAGCCCTGTGTTGGTGTGTGTGTTTTCTGTCCAATTTTCTGTGAGGAGTGCGTGTAGAGGAGGTTAAATCTGACTTAATTCTCCAATTAAGTTATGTGGACTTAGCATCATCTCCAACAACAGGGGGTGAGAGAGAGGTTGAGAAGAAACAGAGGTGGGATAGAAAAGGTCAAGAAGGAGGAATTTAAAATGTTTCTGTGAAAGGTCAGATCTCAGCTCCAGGCTGCAGCACAGTTATGAGCTGATTAGAAATCTGAGGAAGGCACAGCCAAGAGCAAAATATTCCCAGCCATTGGCAACAGACAAAAGAATAGCAAATTATTGTCTTTAGTATTTGACAAAAAGGGGAAAGAACCAGCTAGGAATGTGTTATAAAACTAATTTTATTCTAGCCAAAACATAAAATAAAAATAAAAATCCAACATTGCCATTGAAAAATGGAGGCTATGATAAACAATAGCATGCAAATGACCCTGTAGAATATCAAAAGGAATTTAAAAAGGAATTGTTTAGTGTTTTTAATCTTCTGTAGCTCCCCTGTAATTTTCTTAAACTGCCCAGCTGCAAGACACTGGATGGAAATCACAGTCCCAATGCAATGCGTGGGAGAATGATAAAGAACCAGGAATCAGATATGAATTTTATGTCAGTAGAGTTCTTTTTGAGAATACTTATTTGATCTCATGGAGGATGCTTCAAGTTCGGTTCCAAACTATGATTGGCATTCCAAATTGCATCCTGTACACATTGGCAGACTCTTCACTATAGTGCACTGGAGGCATTTTATCATTCACCGAAACCTAAAAATGTCACTCAGTTTTTTCAAGATAAAATGCTTTACAGTAATACGCTTTACCTGTCCATCAAAACAGTCTCTTTGTTTTCTCTGGAATGTTATAAAAGCACTTTGACAGTATGATCCTATGTATACAGTTTATCAGATTCATAGGGAGGTTTCTCATCATGCTTGCAGTATCTCTCTAAAGGTAATCAAAAGTACAACACCAATATTTTTCCAAGTCGTGAAGGGGGTGACAGCAGTAATTTAAAGTCTTCTGACAAAGCCAAAAGTTGAATTATACTCAACATATTGTGTGTGTGTCTGCATGTGTGTGTGTGTGTCTGCGTGTGTGTGTGTGTGTGTGTGTGTGTGTACGTGAAAACACTAAAGAGCTTCTCTGTGCAGTGAAGGGTAAGACTCATGTTCTTTACGTTTGTCAGTTAAGGAATGTCATACACATAAAACCCAGTGAATGCTGCCTGCTGAAAGAACTGACATATCTGCTCCTCCCTTCTTCCTTGTACCCTTTCCTGTTCTCACTCATTCTCTTCTTTTTTTTTTTCCTCTCACTTCTATATCTTTCACTTAGCTTCCATGGCACTGCTCTGTCAGCTGTTGAAGGCACAAACTCATCTGTATGAGCTCAGTGTAACATGACTGATACAACCAAAGAGCTTTCATAGTTCAAGATCTCCCTAGTAAAACTTCTGCACGCTATCTGGAGAAGAAGTTCAACCGGTCAGAAGTACATCACGTGAGTACATCAGTATTAAAATCACTTTCCTCAAATGCATCAAAACGGCTTTGGATTCAGTATTCAAAAGGTCTCTGAAGTATATTTTTAATATGTTGCCGCTTTTTCCACTTTATCCAAACTTTTAATTGTTGTCCTTGTAATACCTTACACAAGTTTTAACTTTTAACTCTATTAGCCACCAATTTGCAAGATTACTAGTTAATGTTCACCTCATATCAAGATCACAGAGATGTAGCATGTTAGACGATCACAGGCTCTGCACTCTTATTGCAGGATGAGCTGTGCTATTGATAAGCTGGAGAAAAATTCTGAAATTAAGAATTGAGTTCAGTTTATTGACAATATTGAATGAAACTGCTTACATGAATCACAGGACTGGAATGAGGAAAAGGTTCCAGAAAGAAAGAAAAGAAAGAAAGAAAGAAAGAAAGAAAGAAAGAAAGAAAGAAAAAAGAAAGAAAGAAAGAAAGAAAGAAAAGAGAAAGAAAAGAAAGAAAGAAAGAAAGAAAGAAAGAAAGAAAGAAAGTTGAAAGAAAAGAAAAAGAAAGAAAGAAAGAAAGAAAGAGAAAGAAAGAAAGAAAGAGAAAGAAAGAAAGATTATTTTTGAGAAGTCTGCATTGTAAAGACAACTTTAAAATAAAATGAAAATTATGTATAAATAAAATTGAATGTATACAAAGATTTAATCTTTAAATATATACATCTACATGCAAGTATTTAAATATGCATGATAAATATAGACATTATGCAAACATATATGTACACACAAATCTTTTAAATTGAACGCGATTAGTTTAAGAGTGTCAGGCATTGGTAATCTAAATGCCTCTGAATAACTGATCATCAAGTGTGAGCACTTTCTATAAATTCAGACACTTTAGTAGTTTGCTTGTCTGGACCACTGTTCAGGTGTATTGTGTTGTTGTGTTGTTTGCTATCAATCTGGGAAGAGTATGGCCATCATTCCACAGTGAGGTAGATTATCCTACAAGTAGGAGGCATTCCAACAAATACACCCCAAGATCAGATTATTGTAATGCTCAGAGAAATGCGCCAGACCATCCAAGGAATTTACCACAGGCCTCACAGAACTCAGTTAACATGTATAAAGTAACAATGATAACACAGCTCAATGAGACAAAGCACGGTATGTTTGGAAGTCCTGCCAGAATTTATCTATAAAAAACGTGGTTTTAGGTTTAATAAGACTGCATTTGATCAAACCATAAGTCTTTAGAATAATACGTCCAGATGAGACTAGCAAATATACAACAGAACGACTGAAAAAGAAAACCCAAGTCCAGATCTCATCCTGACTGAAATGCTGTGGTGAGAGCTGTGCATTACAACTCAAGCCCACAAACCTCAATAAACCGGAGCAATATTTACAACAAGAAGAGTGCTCCTCCAGAACAATATTGAGAGACTGATAAAGTCACAGAAAACAATTACTTCAAGTTATTGCTGTTAAAAATAGATCTACAGGCAAATTGAATCATACAGTGTTCCTAACTTTGTTACAATCTATAGCTTTTCCATCTTTGCTTTATTTTTGTTAAATAAATAATGATTTGGGTCTGATATTTCATTTGTAATTCACTTAGAGTACTATTTTCCAAATTTTAAGAATCGACAAGAACCAACAATTTTTTTTATTATGTCTTGATACAGATAACCATGGATTCAACAGGGTGATAACAAATAAATAACAATTCTTTTTCCGGGTGACTAGATCCACTTTACCCCAAAGTTGCAACACTGTACATGAGGAAATGGACAGGGTATTTTTGAGAAAGCCTTAGTTGTTTCAGAAACTCCCCTGTGTGTTATTGTCCTACTTAATGTGTGTTTGAAATGTTGCCTCAGTTAATAGATGTGCTTTCTCACAATAAAAGCAACATTAGGACGCCAGGACAGTTGATGTGGCTCTCAGACATATTTATTTCTTCTGCATATTTAGCTGATAAGTTGGGAACACTCTTTGCTGTGTCAGGAAGATTTCGGAGATGTTCTTCAATATGATAGACCAGATATCACATCATCCTCCATTCATTAGTTCATCGTCATGGCGAGCAGCTTGTGATTGATGTGTCTGCAACGTGGTGCTATTGGGAATACCTGACTTCTCTCTCTCTCACACACACACACACACACACACACACACACACAGATACACAGAGATGTTGTCAAGCGTAGAGTCAATTAAATCAGCATAAAGCAGACAGCATATCATCACTCTGGTGTCCCACTAGAAGAGATAAGCTTTTCTAGACTGCTTCATTTTATGATGATAGAAAAACTTCTGCTTTACTTTAACTCCTCCACACATACACACGAAAATTATCGGTCATGCCAAGATCATTATTCATCTGCCCAGCATAATAGAGGCGTAATGAATGCTTGAGATAATGCTAGTGTAATTGTTTGCCTCAAGGTTTGGAGGTTAACCCCTCTTGCAGTTTCTACCAATAACATCCAATAACTTCCAATTTGTCTTTGGCCTGTTCCTCGAGACTGCTGTGAGAAAAAAAAAAAGCAAAAACAAAATAAATAAATCTAAATCAGGTGACACTACAAGATGAAATGTTAGGTAGATGTCCACTAGCGCAGATGTACAAAGTAATCGCTAGAATAACTATAAAACCATTTTATGAACTTCCCCTTCTGTCCTAAGCAGCCATGACATTTAGTTTTATTTCTGTTTGAATCACATTGGTTAGCTCCACCCATTGTGAAATCTCATTGGTTTAAATAAGCTTAATATTAAACATCAGAAATCTTCTGCTTGGAGTTGCTTAGTGATACGCCAGTGTATTTACTTTCTGGTGTAAACAAACAAATCACTGTTTAGCAGGAAGACTGTTTTCTGTTATGAATTTGAAAACTTCAAATATATATATATAACGCTAAAATACTTCACTCTTTGTGTTCTGTTGATGCAGGGACAATATCCTTGTTCTGGATGTGTTTCTTTGAGGCTTTGAATTATGGAGACCATAGAAGCAGAAGAAAGCTTATCTGAGTGGCGTAGTCTACTAGGTGTAACACAGCACACTGCAGCACTCTTTCATCTTTCTGTCTCTCTCTCTGTTCCTCTAAATCATTAAATATATTTATGCTGCAGGTGATATTGGTGGTCAGATGGGCTTGTTTATCGGTGCAAGTATCCTGACCATACTGGAGCTATTTGATTATGCATACGAGGTATGTCAACATCTATGTATTTAATGTAAATATAAATGTATAATATGAATGCATTTATTAATTTGTCATCATCATAATGGGATTAATATACCTGTTTTTCTTTCTTCTTATAGTTACAAAATTGCAGCATCCACCATTCAAACCATACCGCTTGGGGTCATTAAGATTTTATGTTTGGTTTATTTTACACTTGTAATTAAATTTAAGTGAGAGTAAAGTCATTTATAATGTTACAAAAGATTAGTATAATTGTTTTCAGCATTACAAATAATAAAAACATTTCTTTTTAGTAGCAAATATGCACTGAAAAGTCGTGACACTGGAGTAACGATGCAGAAAACTCAACGTTATGCATTGCAAGACTAAATTAAAACATATTTAAATAGAAAACAGTTCTTGTGATTCCAGTAATATTTCAAAATATCATTTTTTACTTACGTTTTTAAACAAAATGCAGTTTTGTTGAGTCGAGTACTGAGACGATACTTTCAAAAAACATTAGCTTAATTCCCAAACATTTGAATGGCGATATATGAAATGAGTCTGGTTCACTTTGGTAAAAAAAATGTGATGTGTGCCCTTTGCGATCCTATTGCAAGACATATTCTGCATATATCTTTCTTAATAGTTACTAGCCACAAGGCAAGAAATATATATATATATATATATATATATATATATATATATATATATATATATATATATATATATTATACATTACACTTAAGCCAATTTCACATGTATTTGGCATTTGTCGGAAGGTTAATTCTGGACCTTGTCTGACACACAAACATGCTGATGTTCGGAAATCAGGCACAGGAGACACTACACACCCTCAAACATGATAGATGCAAATGTTTCAGAGAAACAGCACACAACACAATACAGACTCCCCAGACACAGTGACTGTTTGAAAACTTTCAGTCTGTCTCTCGGTGAGGAATGAATTGACACTCTGATGGAGAGTTTCATCATAATGAGCCTTCATTAATTCTCTGCATTGCTGCTGAATCTCTTTGCTCTATGGACAGCAGCCAGCAGAAGCCTTTACACCACCTCATACCACACCTGGGGCACACACACAGACACTCACCCATTTTACATTCTGGCCTGTCCTGTTTTAATGGATTTTTTTGATGCAAGATCACTTTAAAAGAACATGATTTCATCTTAAAATTATTTTAGAAGACTTAAGCCACTCTGGATTTTAAGTCTTTGGCAGCTGTTAGCAAAAGCACATAAAAATAAAAAAGAAACACTAAAGCACGTTTAAGGTCGTTTGAAATGCATGAGAACCATACCTAACTGCCCAATGAGATTTTAGCTTTAAAATATGGTCGTAAGACTGACCTTTTTAGCCAGCGCTTTTATTTTTTTATTATTCACAAGACTAAAATAATGTCCCACGGCATGTTAAGCTCCTCCAGGGTCCAGTAAAAGCTCCTCTCCCAAGTGTATGATATTATGAATCATACCACAGCTCATGCATATGGCTGATTAGAGTCAGCTCTCACATTTATTAGTAATCTCCTATTACAACCCAGTAACGTGACCTAAGTAATATTCAGGCTGAGCTTGTTTACCTTATTAATGATTAGGATTGTGACTTGGCCAAAAGATTTTCACATGACCAAGTTATACCAAAGAAAAGCACAGCGACTCAACAACAAAAAAGCAAGCTGCTCACAGAAGTGATAGTGCTCAGCAGTGAATACCATAGTGAGTCTTTGAATGAATATTTGTGATCAAATGAAAATGAAAATCCTGTAATCTCTATGAGTATGGATATTAATTAAAATTCATGTTTGAATCATCTAAATCTAATGCACTCTTTAAAATAAAAAAACTTATTTGAGTTTCTCAAAACCACTGATTAGGTGCAAGCATTGACATGCACTGTTGCCAAAGATTTTTAATGTAAAAGTAGTAAAGCCTGCTCGAAAGATGCCATACGCTAATGCTTATATTTATTGTAATAATTGCATCACATTTGTATTCTGTCAACCTTTATCATTTGTTTGACTTTCTATTGCTCTCAAGCTCATATACATTATTTTTAATACAGGCAAATGCGCAATACTGCTGTTTTCATTAATATATGTTTCAGACAACAAGATAAATATTAAATAGTGGCTAAAATGCTGCTCCATTAAAAGGTTCTTTCGTGCCTGTAGATTGATTACTTGTTCCAGTCAGTTATTAAATGATTACGCTTGTTGCATTTTATTCTTAATTTGCAGTTTGTTTTCAAAGCAAAGTTTTTATGGACCAAATTGTTAATGTCACGTTCGAAGTAAACTGTTCTCTCATTGGTCAAAGTTCCACAGATTATTTTTCAGAATTCCGCTCTGGCAGCTGTCTTCTTCGTTAAGATGGAAACGAACGTTGTTATATTTGCACTTATTATTTTATCGTTTTTAAATGAGAGTCCCAGGTTTTCAATCAAGCTGGAACCACTTTGTTTCTTGGTGATGTCTAACCGATTGTTTTGAATCTGAAACGTGATTGTCATGTTCGGCACATGTCCAAACAAACCAAGCTAAGGTCACGGTGGTTTTTTAAAAACAAAGAATTCAGTGTGAAAGCACCCTAAAACTACCTCCCTTCAAGCTGTTGAATCTGCACTAAAATCCTGGTTTATAATTTAAGACGTGAAATGTTCACTTGTGATTTGAAGCAACTCGAATATCTACAGTACAGAAAAGTAAAAAAAAATCTAGCAACGAAGTCATTAAGTTGGCGACAGTGTTGACATCACCATCAAGAAGTTCAGTTTGTTTTGATTTCTGAAAAGTTCTCAGATTATTTTATTGGCGCCTACTTTTCAAAAATCCATTCCTGTGGCATTTGATACGGTGAAGTTCATTTGTTCATTGCCAACACTGGCATCTGCAGAGCCATTTTTGAACGGAAGCTAGATTTCATTTTTCCAAATCCAAATCGCACTTTTCAATTCCTATGTGGATGCCTTGCTGATCCCGCATGATCCTCTGTGGTCAGTGCCCTGGGCTGCAACCTCATGTCGCTAATTTGATTGACCCAGCACTGGCAGAGCTACAAAGCTGTTCTGAGGCCAGCAGTTTGAGACCTGATTTGGTGGCAAATGAGATGGTGGTTTGTGATGTGCTGGCAGGTGGTGAAGGGAGAGACTGCTGACCTGCTGAACTGAGAGGAGGAGGAGGAAGAGAGTCATGAGAGGATGTGGTAAAAATAACTGCCTGTGCTAAGCTTCAAATCATTTATTTAGATATCACGAACAGTGGGGTGGAATGACTGTGTTGAGTCTCCCGGGCGCTACAGCCTAAGAACGCTAACATCTGTGTTTTTTCTCAGAGTACCTGTGATCCGGTGGTAAACCATTCTGAGTCAATTAGCCATGCCACGGTCCAGCGTTCCTCTCCAGCAACCACCCTGGGCACGCTAGAGAGATTGCCTGGCTGAGCACCGTAAACCCCTCCAGACCTACAGGGGAGCCGGGCCACTCCCTCTAATGGGTGAAGGATGGAGTAAAACGAGGAAAAGTTTCTGCTTGCTTTTTTCCGGCATGTCATCATTTAATAAACATGACAACTGGAAGCTTCAGGAGCCTCTGATAAACACGAGGACCCCAAAGTTTCTCACAAAACCCATCTGTTTTGTTCCGACCTATGAAGGAAAGCAGAAGTCACGTGGACCCGTCAGGACAGTCACTTGTAAAATAAATAAATAAATAAAGACAGACATGAAAAACACGACATGTGTGAGGAACTGCAGATGCATACGGCCTCGTGCATGTTCTCGCAGTTCTCTCTTTCTCTCTCTGCCCAGCCGCCATTTTGAAGTCTACACGCCAAAACACTGTAAATTATTAACGAGAAAATGTTGTGAAACTGTTCTAACTGTGCATGTGTCAGTTTCATGCGTTACAATGCGCGGTTTTTCTCAAACTTGTCATCCTCTCACGTGTGGAGACTTGGTTTTTCTTCTTGTGTGCTGTTCGTTTGCTATGTGTCTGTCGCAATTGGCTTCTTGATGTATCAGGATGCATCATAAAAACCTGAGAGCTCCCTTTCTTTCTATCCTTTTTTATTTTTCTATCAGCCGTAGACGAGCCTTGAATGGGTCACGCGGTACAATGGCAGCCATTATGAGCCATTCTAGCCCAGCGTATGTGCTTCTTCTGTACATGCTTTCTGGATCCCATTTGAGAGCTGTAAGAACAGCGCACTGAAAAAATATTTTGTAAACTTTCTTGCATAAAGTAAAGTGATACAACTAGCAGTTTTCTTTTTGTTAAATGTGATGTTTAATTTGTCGTTTAAGCTTGGTGAGATACATTTTTGACAGCCATCATGATTCTGCTTCCTAAGTTGCTCATTAAGTGGGATGTTTCCAAACATATAAAAGAGTTAGAAGCGTCTGGTGGTTTATTATGTGAGTTAGCTCTCTATCTGTTGTCTATCTGTCTCATCATTCAGAGCTCTTCATCTGATAACGCGGTTTATTAACACTGTATTTAAAGCATATGTTATCTTGATATTTACTATGTTCCCACTGTGTTCTTTTGATGATGGATGATAGACAGATTTGATTGTGAAAGATATTGATGTATGTTTGCTTCTGTATATAGAACTAAATGCTGCATTGCTGTACTCTGCAGTGAATGAAGCACTGAAGTTGACTCCACCACATTCTTTCTGCAACATGTGCAGCATTTCAGTCAAAAATTTGTTATTAACTGAGGCAAAATCATTCATGCAGAATGCTTTGGGCTGAAAATATTGAAAAAGAGGGTCAGTTCACAGGTGATGAGATTAAGCTTGATTGCATTTCTCAATTTAACTCATGTATATCCAATTTAAGAATATTTGACCGATTATAATTCCAGTAAAAAAAAAAAAATCGGAGCTGGTGTGTTAAACCGTGGAGAAGCTTTTAGATAAATTGTTCTGAGCTATGAGAGCCGCTGGCAAGATAAGTAATAAAGGTGATAAGCCCAGGCTCTTGGAATCTACATATAAATAAAGAAAAGGTTTGCAATCTGGTTTATATGCAGCCCAGACTTTCACATGTATTTCAGGGCCCCACTACATCTAACTCAGATTTGGGCCAGGCTTAGGGCAGTAATGCAAATATCTGGTCATAAATAACCATGCTCAGAGATTTTTCTTAGAGGGTTTGCTGAAAGTAGTTCATTATTTTCTTTACCCTCGTTCTGGGCCTTGAGCGTTAAGAGCGCGATTTGCTCCTATATCGTAATCACGAAATTTATTAAATAATAATAACATTAAAGTGAAACATTACAATTTTGCTGAGGAATAGAATAATGAATGTGTGTGCTGTATGGGTTGTTTGTGGCATGTGAGAAGAGCTCATGTGATTGTGTTAATACAGACACATGTTGGCTAATGTGTAAAGATATTTTTATTCTATAAATATGGTAGGCAAAAAAAAAGAAAAAAAAAGCATGAACTATCCAGCCTGGACACTTTCCTGATTGTAAAAGTATCTGTGACCGAATGTAATGTTTCAGTTTGTTTCATCTGGCAATTCAATTTGTTTAATCAAATAGCGTGGGCTGTAGAGGATGAATGTCTTATCCTTATCATGCCTAAAACTGACGATTTTAATATGTCAAAGATAGATCCTGTACTCAAGAGGCCTTCATGAGCACATGCAAGGGAAAAAAATAGGCTGAACTAACGCCAGCCTTGCGATACAAAGGCAGTAAAACCACCTGTATCTGTCCATACTTACAACAACAGTGAACTAAGTAGTTACTCATGATGTTAAGCAGTGTTTTAACAGACAAACTCTTTCTTGTCGTGGACAAACACCAAAGGTATGCATCACCTTTGCTTCTTTTCTCATTAGATGAAAGCAGAGGGTTGATGCTTTAACTCCAAGATATAATGCTCAAGTACTCTCCAGACCTTAGAGAGATGAAAACAATAAAGGCTAAATGGATTGTATGCACCCGTGTCTGTGGCTTCCGTTTGTCTGTATCTATCTATATATATCGACTTTAGTTTTCTCATTTTAATGGCTTACGATCTCTTCTTTCACAGCTCTAAGGCAAGATACGCCACATGCGTCTCAATAGTAACTCCCCGCTTTAATTGAACTTTGATTTCTTTTATATTGCCTGTTGTCCTTTATCATTTGTTACTCATTACACGTTTGCTCTTTTATCGTCTACGTCGGCTGGCGAAGGCTACGCCTGTCTGTCTAGGTTATCAAAACAAAATGAAAAGTACAATTTTGACAGCGTGTGATTATTCGTGTCCTACCGCGCGCTAAAGAAGAAACAGAGGTAGAAGTCAAGATGCAAGAAACTCCAATTTCGCTGCCAACAAACACAAATTCATTTTACTGCCCTTATAAACAGAGATACATAAACAAACACCTACCGTAACAAAGAAGCGCCTTCGAAAGCTCAGAGATAATGCATGGGCATAAGTCTTGAAGGGGCTCTGCATGGCGCCATTTACTTCTAAGAAAAACAAGCTAACAGCATTAATCAGCCTAAGCAGTGGCTATACATACATTGTCAAGGCTTTCTGCAGTCCACGTCAGCGCCAAAAGATGTGATTGCTGTTCAGCCGTCATCTGTTCTGTACTTCAATTATTTAAGGATGATAGGTTTGCTTACTGATTAATGAATGCAAATGTTACCATGTCATGATTATTGTCGCTGTCATTGCATTTTATTTATTTATTTGAAGGTACCCGTCAAGCATTAAGGTGAATAGGGTATGATGACACCATTTTTTGTTTTCTCTGTTGTAGATGGCATCTCAGCATATTTAATAAATGTTCTCTCGGTTCAATTCGCCATGTATCATCAACATTTGGTAGGCTTAGATGGAAATACACAGTGGTTGGGTGTTTACGGGTGCAAATTTGTAATGAGTAGATACAGGTAAGACATAATATGTGTTATGAATGTGAAGGTGCTTTATGAGCACATTGCCTGTCTCTATATAATTCTAAAACCTAATAATACACTAAGCAAAATTGCAAAACTTTTATTCTCTTTAGACTTAGGTGTAGGGTGATAGAAAATACAGTTTGTATGATCTTTAAACCAACCCTACTTGTGTTTCTGGAAAATAGTGAATAGTAGGTTTTTGTGTCTATTTTTAACTAATTAAAAAAGGAGCGCATTAAATATGTATATATTCATTTACTTTAAATGAATTATGTGGAGTATATTTGCCATGAATCTCTTTTATACAAGCGTTCTGACGATCTTCTATTATTAAACTATTCTGTTTTTATCTAAATGGTGAAAAGAAACAAATAGAATCACTTGATTTAGTGTTTACATTACTTAATGCTTTAATATATAAATATCCCCATTGCAGAAGTAGTAACAGTGGTGATGTTATGAAATAATTATCTGAATGTGCGCTTTGCAGTGAGTCAGGAATGTGTTCATGGATTCTGGAACTTAACGCTGCAGGTTTTCATTGTTTGTGATTTCTGTAATTATTCATATAATTCCTGCGTACAACTGTGCTAAAAAGATCCCTAGATGTGAGCCTAAAAGGATATCCCCAGTAAAGTTTAGTTGGTAACACTTTAGTATGAGGATATGATAATTTTACTGCACAACTAACTGCATTTATTATAATGCTTATTACATAACACATTAATGTGTTTATTAGTGCTATAAAGCCAGTTAATTATTCTTGTATGACCATATTCTACATCCCTACAACAATACGTGTATTAATAAATCTACCTTGTACTTAACTATTAACACACAGCTAGTAGCGAGTCATTGAGGCAAACGTCATAGTTATTAAGTTGTTAAATAGTGAAAATTGAACCTTATAATGTATTGCCCATTTAGTTTGATTGAGCTCGCATTTATTTACTACGTCTTGTTTCTCACTGCTTAAAACTGGTAGAAACTGATGTCATTGTCATCTATGTCAGGTTTTAGCTTTGCATGTTTTATCCCCTCAATCTTTCCATCACAAAATAAATCAGCAGAACATTTTGATGGTAAGCTTTGCATGTTATAGGTCCCCTCTATTACTTTGTAAATCAATGATGTGTGGTTATGTTGAAGGTGAGTCATATATAATCTACTTGTCACCCTTGAAGCTATCTATATTCGAGGCTGCTGGCTAATTGAAAGGTGTATACCCTGATAGGGGTGCTGCACCAACAAACACAGTAAGGCCTGGGGAAATCAATGCCATTTCAAACGAAGTTGCCCAACAGCTCTGCTGATGAGCGTGTGTGGCATCCCAGCCATTTGGACTATAATGCCTCTTTTCTCGCTGACAAATAATGAATCTCAGCATGAGGCATTCCCAACAATTCTCACAGGCTTGAATCTGAATCTCTGTCACTACCTTAAGCCTCAAATTACCTAAAATGTCAGGTTAGATATAAAAGCTTCAAACAATCGAAAATGATTGCCCTGAAGTGGTTGTGGACTTAGCTTATAGTCTGGCTGATGACTACTCTACCAAATAATAAATTGATTGTTTGGTGAATGTTATAGAATTGATTTGTTGAACTTTGTTGAAGGCCCTGATAATTGAAATGAACAAGCTGTTTTTTGCCACAGTAAATTTTACATTTTACTGCATTAACAGAGTCCCAAATCTTTGCTCAAATAATTGTAAATTTTGCACTAAATATTATCAACATTACCATTTCTGTTTATAACCATAAAAAATATTTGTTTAACTTATTTTAACTACAAATATATGTAAGATTTAGATTTCAAGCATTCTCAACTGAAAATCCTAATTTGTATTAAAACAAGTAAGCTGGTTTTATTTAATATTTGATTGGATGCTACCTCGAGGATGTGATAAATGATGCAGCAGACTTTTCATTTTTGGGTGAACTGTTTCTTTAGGATTATCTTCAATGCCAGCTTATTTCTGTCTTTATTGCTTTGTTAACCCATGTAATAAAATGCTAGAAAAAATCAACGATAAGATATGTATTAGTTGAATATTTTTGAGTGGCAGTCATACTGCGTAATTAACCTTACAATAAATCAAGTGAACATTGGTGGGTGTACAAGGCCCAGAGTTTAGTTATCGGTTAGATTAGAGATGTAGAATATGAATGCATATAGAACATGTGCTTATAAGTACTTATAAACAGCTTTGTATGTTACTGGTATGTTTTATGCTAATAACTAGTTTATTAATCTGAATGATCCTAAAGCTAAACTTGCTACCAAATTATTTCATAATAGTGAAACGCAGAGGTTTGACTGTTAAAAGTTCAACAAACTTGAATCTGATGCGTAATTCGCGTGGTGAAATTTTCTCCACGTCTGCAATCACGTGCATTCCTGGCTGACCCACAGTGCTCTCCTAACTGGAGTAAGCGGGCAGAAGGTAACAGACACAAAGGTCCAAGTCTACCAAATATTATAAACACAACTTTAGTGATGCTTTTTAAACCAAAGCAGATGTATGTTTATCGATGACCAACAGACTTGTTGCAGGAATTTGTGTTGAGAAACGTTTCATCTCCTCGTGCTGGATTTCGCCAAACAGTGTTAATCCACTTTGTAGAAGTGTCAATGTAACTGTCAGGAGTTTGTTTTGCTTTTTTGGGGTACAAAGTTGTTTGATTTTATAATGTTGGCTAATCGAGTGCTCTGAAGCGCTGTCCAATAAGTTTATATATTACTGAAAACCTTTTAGTGGACGGAAAACTCTCATCTTTTAGAGTATGCTATTTATTGGTCGCTGTATATTTCAACGCAGCGATGCATGATTGAACATGCCAGCCACGTGAAATCCGTCGTGTTGACAGTCTGTGCTGGAACATTTAAACCACTAAATCTGCTTGATTTATTCATTATCTCATTCCACGAATTGATGTATAGATCAGATGGTTGAACAATCTGATGTTTGCAAGCCCCCTGAAGCTAGACAACTTGGGTATATCACAGGGCGAAGATGTTCTACATGGGAGCTAATTATCTAAATCCTTTAAAGATGACACAAAACTTGTTGCCTGCTTGTCGTGCACAGAATACTAATTCTTATTTAAGTTATTAGCAAAGCCCCTCTAACTATTCATTTTGTTTCTAGTGTGACATATAACGAAATCTCAACTAGATAATTTATGAGAAAATAGTATCTTGTGGCTGAAGGTGTTATTTGTGTGGAGTAACTGCAGGGTCTTTTCAGCAATTTTGTTATCATGGCCAGGCTTCAGTGTGATTGATCATCAAATCCAACTTTAAAAATAATTGCATTATTATTCTTTATTTTTAATTTTCAGTGTGACTTCCAGATGTTTAGCGACACTGTATTTATGTTTACAGCCAAAATGCTGGATAGTACTCCAACATTTCTCAGTATATAAATATACTCAGTATATAATATCTGACCAAAAACATATAATGAGTAAAGTAAAAAAAAACAGCAACTGTAAATTGTACTCTAAGTAAAAGTAGAAATTGCTGTTTTCTGACAGGCATAGGGTTTAGTCAAAGGAAAAAAATGAAACTTAATGCACAATGGTCACAAATTGAAACGCTATATCTAGTCTTAAATAACTAATTAAATGACTGTTCATCGGGTGAATACAAAACTAGATCTAAATTTAAATCATCTCTCTTCTATATAACATAAGTATGTGGGATATCCAAAAACTGCAAAGTGATTATGTAGTAAGTCATATAACCTAATAAGGAATCAGTAATAATTATACTATGGGGTGAAATAATGAAGGCATATACAGAGAGATTACAAATACTAATGTTTTAAACTTTGGCATTGTGTTCACTTTTGTGAATCTTTGCTTGCATTCATGTGAAGAAAGAGAGTCATAAACATACGGCTGCCTCAAATCTTAATTTTTAGCTAAACTTTTACTTTTAATATATTAACTGATGCAGAGGAGTTGAAACATAATTCCAAACAGGATGCAAGAAGCAGGTTGAATTAATGAAGTCACAAATGTAAATATTTTGAAGCCACTTTGCATGTCCTATACCTCTCTAAAATGATAATTCATCTTTTTTTTATTTGGGCTTTTCAAACATTGCTACATAAGTACATGTGTGGCTAAATATTCCTACTCAATGTGTATAATGACATATTATGTCTAACTACCTGGTAAAACATCACTAAACATAGTTACAATTGAGCAAGCTTTGGCGTTTGTTTAAACGCTATTTTGGAGATTTAATTAAAAACAATACTTTATCTCAACGTTAAATTTAAATATTGATAGAGATTTGTTTGAAAATTTAATCTTGTGCATTCGACAATATATACACAGCTGTTGACTCTCTAAAACAAAAGAATAGCAGATAATCTTTTTGGGATGAAAGCGCTATTTGCTACCTTTGCTAACTATTGAACCCATCTCTCATCTCTGTAAGCATTTGGGCTTAAGGTTGCATCATGTTGTCTTTACATAACATAAATAAAAATATACTTATAATATTCTTTGTAAGTTGAAATAAAATTGTAAAAGGACTAACATAGCTAGAAGTATGATCAAAGCAAAAGTACAAGTGAGTCGTTTTAATTGCTGAATAAAGTAAAATTCCCCCAAATAATACTTGGTACGTGTCAATAAAAGTACTCCAGAGTATTTTTGCTGCCATAAAACTACCGATTGTATGTGCCTTCCTGTGTTTTGTGTTCGCATTTGGACTGTAACACACCACTATAGTCACTAGCAAAGAAATGCAAAACAGGCAGACATTACCTGCAAGGATCTGATGGTTTGTTTATTAAAAGAATGATCACGCATGCTTTTCATAAATTTTTGTTTAGATAGATAAACAATTCATGCCAAGTCTATGGTTGTTTTGAAATCAAACTATCCTCGTAGCACTCTTCATAGGTCCATCACTCAGCATATCTGGTTGACTCTGGGTTAGAAATTTGCAAAATAAGGTAATTCTGCATCATAACTGCAAAAAGAAGTTTTGGTCAAAAAAATTGCACTAGGTACACACCTTTGAGGTACACGTATCGTGAGGACGGTCTTCCTCAAGATACATTAGTGTGCCTGTAAAGACACGTTAAGGTACTAATGTACCCCTTTGAAGGCTACAGTGACAAGGCTGTGCACCTAAAGGATTTGAAGATGTCACACTTTTTTTTCTGACAGTACAAATGCTGCTCATTGATTTATGTAAGTTATAGCTGTAGTGCTGTTTTCAGTAAACAGACATCACTGGCATGTCTAGTAACAGCAGATAGTAAGCCTCAGGATGCTTGTGGAACATTTTAAATTACTGCTATATATTGAAATCCTTACACAACCACGGAAGGCTGGGTCTGAACAACAAAAACAAAAACTGGCACTTTGAAGGGAAAATCAGTAGAATTTTTAGAGTTTACCTCTGCTATGGATAAAATACATAAATATAATAGTGACTTTCTTTCTGGGTTTATATCTCACCACACCATTTTTTTATTCTGACTTTGTCTCATAATTCTGACTTCACATTCCATATGTATATCTCACAATTCTTTCAATTCCGTTTTTTCTTGTAATTCTGACTTTTATCTCACAGGTGATTGTTTATTTTTATTTAGTTTACAATTTTGTACGTTTGTTAGACAAAATCAGTATTAGAAAAACACCTACTCAGAAATTGTCAGTTTATATCCTCATGATGTTATAAGTGACAATTGTATATTGCTCTCATTTGTTATTATAAAATGTATAGAAATAATTTTTTTGGTATTATAAGTGTTGCTATATTATATGTAGCAGCCTCAAGACTGCAGAAAAAGTTCAAATTAACTAAGATAAAAGTTTATATACATTTATATAAATTCCTTTTACATCATGGAGGAATAATGAAATCTCAATGAACAATGAAACAATGTAACAATGAACAGGCTGCCATTTGGTAAGTTCTGGTCACTTTGTATGTTAGGTGTGTAGCTCTGTGTTCACTTGCATCATAATAATAAGTACAATGGGCCTTCTTACTGTGTTAAGTATTGAATTGCAAAACACATTGCTCTGCTATTATGAGGTGGATCTGGGTGAGTTAGGAACAGGTTTGGGGTGGTATGGGTAGGTTAAAGTTGGTTAAGGTGTAAGGGATGGGGTTAACAGTGTAATTTACCATTCATAATTGCAGATATAATTACATACTCAGGTATTTCTATATTCTGTATATATGAGTATTACTATAATAAGTACAGTGTAAAAACATATGCGCACACAGTAAAGTGCATTCATGCCAAATTATTATTTAAATATGCAATTCACAATAGTGAGTCACCTAATATAAAATTATGTATCTATTCATAGGAAGTGTTATTAAGTAATGCCCTAATGATACACAACAATGCAGTTGTCAGAAGCATGCCACACAAGACTCAGATAAATGACTAAACCTGTTATTGAGAATGTGTTTCCTCCAAAAGATGAATCTCACTTTCTCTTTCTAATTATAGTAATATTTTGCAAGTTAATGCCACTGTATGTGTGTTGTTTACTTCAGTTTCGTTTGCACCTTTGGCCAAATCACTTGTGTTTATGATCATTATGATTCTGTGCAGTAATAAGGAAATCACGCCTCTGCCAGACTTTACATTATAATGAGATCAATTGCCACCACATTTTAGTGTTTTTCTTCTTCTTCCATCCTGTCTTATAGAGGTGACAAAATGTTCCAGAACTTAATTGCTCTGAGGAGGAGAAGCAGAGACTGAGCAGGATTACTTCAAGGATCTTTCTGCACCAAGCAAATACCGGTTCTTCCCACACAATCAAACAAATGTCAATTACTTAAACATCACATCACCTTCTCTCTGGCTGAGTGGGATTGAAGTCTATCACTGTACACACCACTGCTCCAGAGGACCTGTGAAATAAGGCTGGCAGGAAGGAAGACATGACCAGGTCAAACCTTCTGTCCATTTCCAATTAAAGTCCATGATCTACTAATGAATACATCAAAGCACAAGCGCTAGGGTCTCAATAATTGAGTTTGATAGGACCTTGACTTTCAGTGGTGGATAAAGGACTCCAGTAGAAATGTGTTGTTTGGCTTTTTTCTTTGGCTTTTCTGCTTCCAGTTGGGTGTCAGAGTTCCCCGATTGTCACGACCTTTTTTGCTCGCATATTGGGAGAAATAATTCATCCAAGTGGTGGGGCGCGCATCAGTTGACTGATCTGTAATAACACTGTTTATTGCAATGTTTTAGGACAGCGGCTGTCAAACTATCATAATGCAGTCTAACATGAAACGAAAAACAATAGCCTGAGGCTTGATAGGATCTTACAGTCTCTCTGGTTACTGCATTAAAGAATATATTATAATGTTATTGTGCAATAGGTGGCTGACAGAAAAAAAAAAAACCCTGCAGTACTGCTTGCAAATCATTTCAATCTGACCGAAACAGACAAGCGATGTAATAAAGCTTAGTTTGTCAAATATCAGTGGGCACATTTAGGCAGAGTGTGGCATGTTTGATAGGACGATGTTACTTGCAGTGGTACATGTGACATACAATTAATTTGAAGGGTACATTACAACAAAAGTGGCAATTTCAGTTCAAACCCTAGGTGAGGTAGGATCAGGGACTTGTATGATATGTGATGATGAAAGAGTTCTAGAGGATGTGGAATCAGCAGAAGATCAGTAGCAAATGCATGAGCGATCTTTGATGAATGATGCAGATCATGACACTCTGAACTGCTCGCATAGACCTTTACAATCAAATAACAACAAAATAAGAGGACACAGATGTTGTGTCTCAGCATAATATGATTCCATCACCCATGACCTAGCTCAGGAAGCTTAGCTACATATTTACATAGATCTTATGACTGCGAGTGCTTTGGCATGGTATTTTGTAACCCTGGAATGAAGAATCTTTGAGAGAAAGAAGCTTGGTGCATTGGACAATCGTTGGCACAGCAGGGTTTAATATTTTCCTGCCACGAAAACATTGTTAGTCAATCATTATCTTTAATAAGAACTTGATTTCAAGTTAAAATGCAACAAAGTCTGACAAACCTTGCCAGCGAAATTAAGCTGACAATCTCCGACTGAAGTCATTACGGTTTGCTAGCGGAGTCTGCCATAGATTGTACGTGGGAACAGCTTGCGGCGTGCATTGTTGAAAAAATTTACCGTCCAACCTGCAGATTTCCCTTGCTCTGGCCAGATGTTGCAATTCGGGAAGAACAATGCTGTTGCCTGGTAACCACTTTTTCCACAACCTTTTAATACCAAAAAGGTCAATGCCTTTCTGATAGCCTAATCAGCGTTGAAGTATTGCTTTTGTGTGAACCAGTCTACAAACTCTTTAAATAACCTGAAAGGAAGCCACAAGTATCAAAACGTCATGAAATAACAAACCAACTAATAAATACTGTATAAAAAATAAAATTAGATCATTCATGCCAAAATAGAATTAACATGTGCCCAGCGCTGTGTCTCAGCCTAGAAAAGAAAACTAAATCTGCTTAATAAGACAGACATCCTTCAGAATTAATGTTATTTAGAATCCTCTTAAAGATGGTGGACAGCTCAAAGAAGCCAGGCCCTGCAATCCGACCGGAAAGAAAAGAAGCCCATGGTGAAGTAGTCAACAGTGGAAATAGAGCTGAGGTTTTGGGCTTTGGCCCAGCTTACAGGAACCAGAAGGTCTCCTGGCTCCAGTCTCCAGGATGTCGTGGTTCTCATGAGCACTGGCAGTGTCCTCTTTTAATCAGGACCCGATCCACTGGGTGACCGTGCCTGACCAGTCTATCTGCTGCGCCCGACAGGCAGCATTTCCTGCAGAGTCACTCCTCCTGAAAGACGAGGAGATGAGAGCGTGAGGCATGAATATTTATAGTGAAGATAAGAAATGAAAGATATCAGTAGATAATGTAAAAATACGCCTTGTAATCAGGTTAGTGACACTGTGTCTGTGGAGTTCTGTGATTTTCCCATAAATCTTGCAAGTGAGACAAGCCTTAAGATGATTTTAAATCGACAGTCTCTGCAATTTTATTCAATTGTTATGTTAAACACATTGTTTTGAGCTGGTTTTAGAGGCCGGAAGGTGTGGTTGATCCAGAGCTGAGTGATGTAAACCTATTGATCATACTCACTGTTGGCTCGCCCGTGTTCACCTCCTCCTGGTGAAGTGGCGGCACTCTGCGGCGATCTGCGACTCTACTCTGGGATTAGGTAGTTTCACGAAAATCACATAAGGCTTAAATTCAGCTGTCCTTAGGGCTAGGCCTGTGGTGGGACAAACAACAGAACCAG